>NC_074698.1:24238008-24243008 GCF_029448725.1 Salvelinus fontinalis
TGTGGGAGATCAGTTAAAACCGGGTGGGAAAACTGTTTACATACCCGCCCACACAACCACCCTCCACCTTCCTGTATGATCCACACATATTCAGGCTGGAGGATTGGCTGTTGTGACCGTCCACAGATGTAGATGGAAAATGGCTTTGTACGTATGCCCCGTGTAAGATGCATATGGTATGGTGTACGTAACGTATGGCTAAAGTCTACAGTGCATATCTGCCATATGTTAATGGTCAGCAGGCTATATCTTGGCTGTGTGTAGAAGTGATGGAGCCCCATTCCCTCTCGGTTAATGGTCAGCAGGTGATATCTTGGCTGTGTGTGGAAGTGATGGAGCCCCATTCCCTCACGGTTAATGGTCAGCAGGTGATATCTTGGCTGTGTGTGGAAGTGATGGAGCCCCATTCCCTCACGGTTAATGGTCAGCAGGTGATATCTTGGCTGTGTGTAGAAGTGATGGAGCCCCATTCCCTCTCGGTTAATGGTCAGCAGGCTATATCTTGGCTGTGTGTGGAAGTGATGGAGCCCCATTCCCTCTCGGTTAATGGTCAGCAGGCTATATCTTGGCTGTGTGTGGAAGTGATGGAGCCCCATTCCCTCTCGGTTAATGGTCAGCAGGCGATATCTTGGCTGTGTGTAGAAGTGATGGAGCCCCATTCCCTCACGGTTAATGGTCAGCAGGTGATATCTTGGCTGTGTGAGGAAGTGATGGAGCCCCATTCCCTCTCAGTTAATGGTCAGCAGGCGATATCTTGGCTGTGTGAGGAAGTGATGGAGCCCCATTCCCTCTCGGTTAATGGTCAGCAGGCGATATCTTGGCTGTGTGAGGAAGTGATGGAGCCCCATTCCCTCTCAGTTAATGGTCAGCAGGCGATATCTTGGCTGTGTGAGGAAGTGATGGAGCCCCATTCCCTCTCAGTTAATGGTCAGCAGGTGATATCTTGGCTGTGTGTGGAAGTGATGGAGCCCCATTCCCTCACGGTTAATGGTCAGCAGGTGATATCTTGGCTGTGTGAGGAAGTGATGGAGCCCCATTCCCTCACGGTTAATGGTCAGCAGGTGATATCTTGGCTGTGTGAGGAAGTGATGGAGCCCCATTCCCTCTCAGTTAATGGTCAGCAGGCGATGTCTTGGCTGTGTGAGGAAGTGATGGAGCCCCATTCCCTCTCAGTTAATGGTCAGCAGGCGATATCTTGGCTGTGTGAGGAAGTGATGGAGCCCCATTCCCTCTCGGTTAATGGTCAGCAGGCTATATCTTGGCTGTGTGTAGAAGTGATGGAGCCCCATTCCCTCTCGGTTAATGGTCAGCAGGCGATATCTTGGCTGTGTGTGGAAGTGATGGAGCCCCATTCCCTCTCGGTTAATGGTCAGCAGGCTATATCTTGGCTGTGTGTAGAAGTGATGGAGCCCCATTCCCTCTCAGTTAATGGTCAGCAGGCGATATCTTGGCTGTGTGAGGAAGTGATGGAGCCCCATTCCCTCTCAGTTAATGGTCAGCAGGCGATATCTTGGCTGTGTGAGGAAGTGATGGAGCCCCATTCCCTCTCAGTTAATGGTCAGCAGGCGATATCTTGGCTGTGTGAGGAAGTGATGGAGACCCATTCCCTCTCAGTTAATGGTCAGCAGGCGATATCTTGGCTGTGTGAGGAAGTGATGGAGCCCCATTCCCTCTCAGTTAATGGTCAGCAGGCGATATCTTGGCTGTGTGAGGAAGTGATGGAGCCCCATTCCCTCTCGGTTAATGGTCAGCAGGCTATATCTTGGCTGTGTGTGGAAGTGATGGATTCCCTCTCGGTTAATGGTCAGCAGGTTATATCTTGGCTGTGTGTAGAAGTGATGGATTCCTTCTCGGTTAATGGTCAGCAGGTTATATCTTGGCTGTGTGTGGAAGTGATGGATTCCCTCTCGGTTAATGGTCAGCAGGTTATATCTTGGCTGTGTGTGGAAGTGATGGATTCCCTCTCGGTTAATGGTCAGCAGGTTATATCTTGGCTGTGTGTGGAAGTGATGGATTCCCTCTCGGTTAATGGTCAGCAGGTTATATCTTGGCTGTGTGTAGAAGTGATGGATTCCCTCTCGGTTAATGGTCAGCAGGTTATATCTTGGCTGTGTGTAGAAGTGATGGATTCCCTCTCGGTTAATGGTCAGCAGGTTATATCTTGGCTGTGTGTGGAAGGGATGGATTCCCTCTCGGTTAATGGTCAGCAGGTTATATCTTGGCTGTGTGTGGAAGGGATGGATTCCCTCTCGGTTAATGGTCAGCAGGTTATATCTTGGCTGTGTGTGGAAGGGATGGATTCCCTCTCGGTTAATGGTCAGCAGGTTATATCTTGGCTGTGTGTAGAAGTGATGGATTCCCTCTCGGTTAATGGTCAGCAGGTTATATCTTGGCTGTGTGTGGAAGGGATGGATTCCCTCTCGGTTAATGGTCAGCAGGTTATATCTTGGCTGTGTGTGGAAGGGATGGATTCCCTCTCGGTTAATGGTCAGCAGGTTATATCTTGGCTGTGTGTAGAAGTGATGGATTCCCTCTCGGTTAATGGTCAGCAGGTTATATTTTGGCTGTGTGTGGAAGTGATGGATTCCTTCTCGATTAATGGTCAGCAGGTTATATCTTGGCTGTGTGTAGAAGTGATGGATTCCCTCTCGGTTAATGGTCAGCAGGTTATATCTTGGCTGTGTGTGGAAGGGATGGATTCCCTCTCGGTTAATGGTCAGCAGGTTATATCTTGGCTGTGTGTGGAAGTGATGGATTCCCTCTCGGTTAATGGTCAGCAGGTTATATATTGGCTGTGTGTAGAAGTGATGGATTCCCTCTCGGTTAATGGTCAGCAGGTTATATATTGGCTGTGTGTAGAAGTGATGGATTCCCTCTCGGTTAATGGTCAGCAGGTTATATCTTGGCTGTGTGTGGAAGTGATGGATTCCCTCTCGGTTAATGGTCAGCAGGTTATATCTTGGCTGTGTGTGGAAGTGATGGATTCCCTCTCGGTTAATGGTCAGCAGGTTATATCTTGGCTGTGTGTGGAAGTGATGGATTCCCTCTCGGTTAATGGTCAGCAGGTTATATCTTGGCTGTGTGTGGAAGGGATGGATTCACTCTCGGTTAATGCTCAGCAGGTTATATCTTGGCTGTGTGTGGAAGGGATGGATTCCCTCTCGGTTAATGGTCAGCAGGTTATATCTTGGCTGTGTGTGGAAGTGATGGATTCCCTCTCGGTTAATGGTCAGCAGGTTATATCTTGGCTGTGTGTAGAAGTGATGGATTCCCTCTCGGTTAA
This sequence comes from Salvelinus fontinalis, assembly GCF_029448725.1. Taxonomy (NCBI): domain Eukaryota; kingdom Metazoa; phylum Chordata; class Actinopteri; order Salmoniformes; family Salmonidae; genus Salvelinus; species Salvelinus fontinalis. The sequence continues at coordinate 24,241,292 of NC_074698.1, forward strand.
TGGTCAGCAGGTTATATCTTGGCTGTGTGTGGAAGGGATGGATTCCCTCTCGGTTAATGGTCAGCAGGTTATATCTTGGCTGTGTGTGGAAGTGATGGATTCCCTCTCGGTTAATGGTCAGCAGGTTATATCTTGGCTGTGTGTAGAAGTGATGGATTCCCTCTCGGTTAATGGTCAGCAGGTTATATCTTGGCTGTGTGAGGAAGTGATGGATTCCCTCTCGGTTAATGGTCAGCAGGTTATATCTTGGCTGTGTGTGGAAGGGATGGATTCCCTCTCGGTTAATGGTCAGCAGGTTATATCTTGGCTGTGTGTGGAAGTGATGGATTCCCTCTCGGTTAATGGTCAGCAGGTTATATCTTGGCTGTGTGTGGAAGTGATGGATTCCCTCTCGGTTAATGGTCAGCAGGTTATATCTTGGCTGTGTGTGGAAGGGATGGATTCCCTCTCGGTTAATGGTCAGCAGGTTATATCTTGGCTGTGTGTGGAAGGGATGGATTCCCTCTCGGTTAATGGTCAGCAGGTTATATCTTGGCTGTGTGTGGAAGTGATGGATTCCCTCTCGGTTAATGGTCAGCAGGTTATATCTTGGCTGTGTGTAGAAGTGATGGATTCCCTCTCGGTTAATGGTCAGCAGGTTATATCTTGGCTGTGTGAGGAAGTGATGGATTCCCTCTCGGTTAATGATCAGCAGGTTATATCTTGGCTGTGTGTGGAAGGGATGGATTCCCTCTCGGTTAATGGTCAGCAGGTTATATCTTGGCTGTGTGTGGAAGGGATGGATTCCCTCTCGGTTAATGGTCAGCAGGTTATATCTTGGCTGTGTGTGGAAGTGATGGATTCCCTCTCGGTTAATGGTCAGCAGGTTATATCTTGGCTGTGTGTAGAAGTGATGGATTCCCTCTCGGTTAATGGTCAGCAGGTTATATCTTGGCTGTGTGAGGAAGTGATGGATTCCCTCTCGGTTAATGGTCAGCAGGTTATATCTTGGCTGTGTGAGGAAGTGATGGATTCCCTCTCGGTTAATGGTCAGCAGGTTATATCTTGGCTGTGTGTGGAAGGGATGGATTCCCTCTCGGTTAATGGTCAGCAGGTTATATCTTGGCTGTGTGTAGAAGTGATGGATTCCCTCTCGGTTAATGGTCAGCAGGTTATATCTTGGCTGTGTGTGGAAGGGATGGATTCCCTCTCGGTTAATGGTCAGCAGGTTATATCTTGGCTGTGTGAGGAAGTGATGGATTCCCTCTCGGTTAATGGTCAGCAGGTTATATCTTGGCTGTGTGTGGAAGGGATGGATTCCCTCTCGGTTAATGGTCAGCAGGTTATATCTTGGCTGTGTGTGGAAGGGATGGATTCCCTCTCGGTTAATGGTCAGCAGGTTATATCTTGGCTGTGTGTGGAAGTGATGGATTCCCTCTCGGTTAATGGTCAGCAGGTTATATCTTGGCTGTGTGTAGAAGTGATGGATTCCCTCTCGGTTAATGGTCAGCAGGTTATATCTTGGCTGTGTGAGGAAGTGATGGATTCCCTCTCGGTTAATGGTCAGCAGGTTATATCTTGGCTGTGTGAGGAAGTGATGGATTCCCTCTCGGTTAATGGTCAGCAGGTTATATCTTGGCTGTGTGTGGAAGGGATGGATTCCCTCTCGGTTAATGGTCAGCAGGTTATATCTTGGCTGTGTGTAGAAGTGATGGATTCCCTCTCGGTTAATGGTCAG
>NC_074698.1:24548008-24694757 GCF_029448725.1 Salvelinus fontinalis
ACTTCTTGGCCCCGCCTCCACTCACCATTTAAGCTTGTCATTGGCTCCTGAAGAGAAGGTGGAGCTCTTGATGACCTCGCCCATCTCCTCGCGACAGAAGCTGAAGTTGTTGATGGTCCACATGTAAGAGAACTTCACCACTTTGATCTAACAGAGGTAGGGACACACACACACACACACGGCAGGAATCAGACATGATGACTTTCATTTATTTATCTATTCCATACAGGTAGCTAAGTGGCTGGTTGGTCAGCCTGGACTTCAAAACCACACATCAAACCTGCCTTTTATCTCAATAAACACTGACAACAAACAGGGGGAGAAGAAAGCATATTAAAAAGCTGCAACAAAAAATGATTTTGCAAGGACATAGAGATGAAAAACACATCAATAGAAAGAAAAAATAAATGCATCCCTCTTCTTTAAACAGGCTGTTATCAAAAACACCAGCACTGGCAGTCCTGACTGACTGACTGACTCACAGACAGGTGTAAGTAGTCTACATAGAAAAACAGATACATGTACACACACACACACACACACACACACACACACACACACACACACACCAATCCCCACGCTTACCTGAGTGTAACACCAGCTCTCAGCCACAGGGCCGCTGGACATGTCCGCGGGGGGAGGGGGACTCGGGACTCTTGACATCGCCAGCGTTGAGGCAGGGGGGGCCTGAGTGGAGCCTGAGCACCAGCCAGGAGGGGGGCAGTGTGGAGGGGTGGCTGAGCCCAACAGCACCAGGGTCCAGCCAAGGATAACGTCTGGGGAATGTCCAGGGAACCCACAGCAACACCCTACAACCAACGAGAGTCACATCATCATAGGTGTTATAGTCAGTGCGTGTGTGCTAAAAGGCTAATTGTAATTGAGCGGTATTGCTCAGTAAGTAGGACAAAACAGCTCTGAATTCATTTGTTTTCAAAGGGCCTCTGCATTCAAAGCAGAGAGGCTGTGAACGCTGCTCGCTCGCCTTCAGTGAGAAAAGCCCTCGTTTATCTGCCGTGGTTCTGCCTTTTGCTTTGAGCGTAGTGCCAACCGATCTGTGACAGAGTGAAGAGCAAGGCTTAAGACTATCATCCCACACCTGCCAGCCAATCTCCACTCACTCAAGTAGCCTACACAAGGTCACATAGAACTTTCAAAGAGCACATTGACTTGGAAATGTCATAGCCTATTCCAAAATGTGCAAACTTCTATCAATCTGTGTGTGCACAAGTTATTGACTCTGTTTTTCAAGATACATGTGTGAATACAGCCACAATAGAAAACCAGCATTGACTTCAGTTGAACCATAGATCTACAATCTATGAGAGAGAACTGTGACTTTAACCAATGACTTCTCTTCAATTTCACCTTTACAGAACCACAGATGACCCCTGGGAATAGAACAAGAATGTGTTCTTAATTGACTTGCCTGGTTAAATAAAATCAACAAATTATCATATTTTGTTTTCCTTTCCTCCCTCTTTCCTCCCCTGCTCCTTTCCTCCCTCTTTCCTCCCCTGCTCCATTCCTCCCTCTTTCCTCCCCTGCTCCATTCCTCCCTCTTTCCTCCCCTGCTCCATTCCTCCCTCTTTCCTCCCCTGCTCCATTCCTCCCTCTTTCCTCCCCTGCTCCATTCCTCCCTCTTTCCTCCCCCTGCTCCTTTCCTCCTTTCCTCCCCCTGCTCCTTTCCTCCCTCTCCCCCCCTGCTCCTTTCCTCCCTCTCCCCCCCTGCTCCTTTCCTCCCCCTGCTCCTTTCCTCCCTCTCCCCCTTGCTCCTTTCCTCCCTCTCCCCCTTGCTCCTTTCCTCCCTCTCCCCCTTGCTCCTTTCCTCCCCCTTGCTCCTTTCCTCCCCCTTGCTCCTTTCCTCCCCCTTGCTCCTTTCCTCCCCCTTGCTCCTTTCCTCCCCCTTGCTCCTTTCCTCCCCCTTGCTCCTTTCCTCCCCCTTGCTCCTGTCCTCCCCCTTGCTCCTTTCCTCCCCCTTGCTCCTTTCCTCCCCCTTGCTCCTTTCCTCCCCCTTGCTCCTTTCCTCCCCCTTGCTCCTTTCCTCCCCCTTGCTCCTTTCCTCCCCCTTGCTCCTTTCCTCCCCCTTGCTCCTTTCCTCCCCCTTGCTCCTTTCCTCCCCCTTGCTCCTTTCCTCCCCCTTGCTCCTTTCCTCCCCCTTGCTCCTTTCCTCCCCCTTGCTCCTTTCCTCCCTCTCCCCCCTGCTCCTTTCTCTATTTTCTCACTCATCCTGCACATGTCAAATTGCAGCTATCACAGGGTCTCAGGGCAAAGTCTCCTCTCTTCTCTCGTTCTCTCTCTTCTCAGTCAACCTGCAAGTCCCCGTGTCTCGCAGCCAGACAATCCCTTCGCTTTGCTTCTTAATTAGTGGCTGATTGAAAGGGAAGTTCAGGACCTAGATAACTTCCCAGAATCTGTGTGTGAGAGAGTGAGAGAGAGGGAAGGAAAGGACAATGGGTGGGGGGTCCACCTCCTCTACCTGGCAGAGTGGAGACAGGTGAGACGACACACAGTCCTCCACGGACGCAGGCAGGACTTAATAAATGTTTAGAGAACTTTGTTGGATCTGATCGTTCGGTTTCTTATTTTGTTCAATTTGCATCTGATGAAAAACACTGGTGGCATTTTCACTCAGTAAAACAATACAATATTAATCAAAAGATGGCGAACAAGGCAGCACTGATTTGCAATTTTAATTAGCTGAGACTTCCTAACAATTAATTATAGTCTGTGTAAACTAGTGTGTTCATGGGTGTAACAGATATGCAGCTTAAGTGCGCAAACTGCTGTGTGGCGGAGTGTGTGCGTTGCATGGGTGCAATAAATGTGTGCCCCCGTATGTTTTCTTAAGCTGTGTGTTTTCTCATGTCTCTGTATAGGCTACTGTCTCCCAACATGTGTGCTGCCAACAGCGATCACGAGGGAACCACTAAGAAAACATGACAATACTGGCATCATCACTAACAACTTCACAGCTTTTCTAAATACACCCAGATGACACTTAACCAGAATAAAACTGGGGATTGATTTGTCTTTTCATGACAATCATTGGGAGCAGAGAAGCAGAAAAATGACAGTAACAACTCAGAGATAGTGGGGGGTGGGGTGTGTGGTAATCCTTGTACTCCTTCACTTCAAAATCTTGAGCCGGTTCATTCATCATGGTGATTCAGCTGGTGACAGTCAGCACCAATGGACAGAAGGACAAACAGGTGAGAATACACAAGGCAGGGGAAATAAATACCATCACTGCAGTACGTCAGAGAGCGTTAAGAGGGTTGTGTGGATTGTGTGCTCCCCTGAAAACAATCTCTAGACAAAGTATGAGGTAAGGATGGCAGCGGTGTGTAACAGACAGTGTGTTGTGAGGGGTTCTCGGGTTGTGTACATGTGTGATTGCCTACCGCCCACATCTCATTTCCCTAACCCATCCTAGTCTGCTGCTGTGGGGACCGACAGGGTGAGGAGGGAGAAAGGAGACCTGGAGCACATTTATATTAATTACATAGACAGGCCTCTCTCACTGTGCCAGTCCAGGTCTCCCTCCCACCACAGCCTTCACCACCCTCCCACCACAGCCTTCACCACCCTCCCACCACAGCCTTCACCTCACCACTAAGAGGTGCGTGCATTACTCAAACATTGACATATGGACTAACAGTTCCCAGGAAACCAACAGTCTGAATGATGTCCTCTTCATCCCTCCCATTAGAAACAGAAGATTTGGGTGCAGAGGAGGATGTACATTTTTTAAATATATTTATTTAGTTATTATTCAACCAGACAGGCTCGTTGAGAACAAGTTCTCATTTACAACTGCGACCTGGCCAAGATAAAGAAAAGCAATGCGACACAAACACAGTTACACATGGAATAAACAAACCAACAGTCAATAATACAATAGAAAAATCTATATACAGTGTGTGCAAATGAGGTAGGATAAGGGAGGTAAGGCAATAAATAGGCCATGGTATAGAAAGAATTGCAAAATAGCAATTAAACACTGGAGTGATAGATATACAGAAGATGAATGTGCAAGTAGAGATACTGGGGTGCAAAGGAGCAAAATAAATAACAGTATGGGGATGAGGTAGTTGGATGGGCTATTGACAGGTGCAGTGATTTGTGAGCTGCTCTGACAGCTGGTGCTTAAAGCTAGTGAGGGAGATATGAGTCTCCAGCTTCAGTGATTTTTGCAGTTCATTCCAGTCATTGGCAGCAGAGAACTGGAAGGAAAGGCAACGAAAGGAGGAAGTGGCTTTGGGGGTGACCAGTGAAATATACCTGCTGGAGCGCGTGCTATGGGTGGGTGCTGCTATGGTGACCAGTGAGCTGAGATAAGGCGGGGCTTTACCTAGCAACGACTTATAGATGACCTGGAGCCAGTGGGTTTGGCGATGAATATGAAGCGAGGGCCTGCCAACGAGAGCATACAGGTCGCAGTGGTGGGTGGTATAAGGCGCTTTGGTGACAAAACGGATGGCACTGTGATTGCTCAGGAAATTGGATGCAGTCTGAGTGTTGGAGGCTATTTTGTAAATGACATCGCCGAAGTCAAGGATCGATAGGATAGTCAGTTTTACGAGGGTAAGTTTGGCAGCATGAGTGAAGTATGCTTTTTTGCGAAATAGGAAGACGATTCTAGATTACATTATGGGTTGGAGATGCTTAATGGGAGTCTGGAAAGAGAGTTTACAGTCTAACCAGACACCTAGGTATTTGTAGTTGTCCACATATTCTAAGTCAGAACTGTCCAGAGTAGTGATGCTGGACGGGTGGGCAGCGATCAGTTGAAGAGCATTTAGTTTTACTTGCATTTAAGAGCAGTTTGAGGCCGCAGAAGGAGAGTTGTATGGCATTGAAGCTCGTCTGGAGGTTAGTTAACCTGTTTGGGCTGCAGGGGCAGTATTGAGTAACCGGATAAAAGGTGCCCATTTCAAACGGCCTCGTACTCAATTCTTGCTCGTACAATATGCATATTATTATTACTATTGGATAGAAAACACTCTCTAGTTTCTAAAACCGTTTGAATTATATCTGTGAGTCAAACAGAACTCATTTGGCACAAACTTCCTGACCAGGAAGTGGAAAGTCTGAAATCGAGGCTCTGTTCTACTTCCTGCCTATAAATGGGCATGATACGTATTAGTATACATGCACTTCATAGACCTTCCCCTGGATGTCAAGAGGCGGTGAGAGAAGAAATTGAGTGTTTATCTTGGTCTGAAGTGGAATACAAGCTCTTTGTATGACGTGTCCCCCATTTCCTGTTTTCTGGAGAGCGCGAGGAGGCACCTGGATTTGCCTTCTGTTTAGCTGCCGTTATGGACAACTAATATCTCCGACTTTGATTTTATTTGATACATGTGACCATATCATCGTAAAGTATGTTTTTTCAATATAGTTTAATCAGATTATTGAAATTTTTTCGGGAGTTTTGCCGTGTTCCGTTCTGAGTTTGTTGACGATGGAGCGATTCGAGCCACTTGGCTAGTGCGCTTGCTAATTCAAGAGGGAAAATGGACGTTCTAAATCCAAACAACTATTGTTCCTGACAAAGGACACCTTGTCCAACATTCTGATGAAAGATCAGCAAAAGTAGGAAACATTTTATGATGCTATTTCATATATCTGTCGTACATGTGAACTAGTCGTCGGCGCCCAGCTTTTGGGTACTCTAGCTATACCGAAGCTGGATGTCGTAATGAAGTTATTTTTAGAATTCTAACAGGGCGATTTCATTAAGAACTAATGGATCTATCATTTCCTATACAACATGTATTTTTTAGTTGTGTTTATGAATAGCTATTTGGTCAGAATATGTGTGTCAGAAAAAGTGTCAGAAAAATATCCGGACGTTGTGGGAAAAATATGCTACGATAGCACAATGTATAACCACTGATTTCAGCTCTAAATATGCACATTTTTGAACAAAACATAAGTGTATGTATAACCTGATGTTATAGGACTGTCATCTGATGAAGAATATCAAGGTTAGTCAAAAATTATATATCTTTTACTGGTTTGTTACGATCACTAACCTTTGCTACTGGGAAATGGCTTGTGTTTCTGGCTATTGTTGTAAGCTAATATAACGCTATAGTGTTTTCGCTGTAAAACACTTAATAAATCGGAAATATTGGCTGGACACTATGTATTTTTCAGAAATGTTTTATGATGAGTATTTAGGTATTTCACGTTGGTGTCTGTAATTATTATGGCTGCTTTCGGTGCAATTTCTGATTGTAACTGCAATGTAAACTATGATTTATACCTGAAATATGCACATTTTCCGAACAAAACATAGATTTATGTTTTTATCATCTGATGAAGTTGTTTGTTGGTTAGTTTGGTTAGTTCTTGGTTAGTTAGGTTGGCTTTGTGCATGCTACCTGTGCTGTGAAAAATGTCTGTCCTTTGTTGTATTTGGTGGTGAGCTAACATAAATATACGTGCTGTTTTCGCTGTAAAACATTTTAAAAATCGGACATGTTGGCTGGATTCACAAGATGTGTACCTTTCATTTGCTGTATTGGACTTGTTAATGTGTGAAAGTAAAATATTTAAAAATATATATATTTTGAATTTCGCGCCCTGCACTTGAGCTGGCTGTTGTCATATTGTGGGCGGCCTCGGGCTTGCAGCCAGAAGAAGTTAAGTGTCCAAAGAGGGGCCAGAAGTATACAGAACGGTGTCGTCTGCGTAGAGGTGGATCAGAGAATCACCAGCAGCAAGAGCGACATCATTGATGTATACAGAGAAAAGAGTCGGCCCAAGAATTGAACCCTGCGGCACCCCAATAGAGACTGCCAGAAGTCCGGACAACAGGCCCTCCAATTTGACACACTGAACTCCATCTGAGAAGTAGTTGGTGAACCAGGCGAGGCAGTCATTTGAGAAACCAAGGCTGTAGAGTCTGCCGATAAGAATACGGTGATTGACAGAGTCGAAAGCCTTAGACAGGTCGATGAATACAGCTGCACAGTATTGTCTCTTATCGATGGCGGTTATGATGTCGTTTAGGACCTTGAGCGTGGCTGAGGTGCACCCATAACCAGCTCGGAAACCAGATTGCATTGCAGAGAAGGTACGGTGGGATTCTAAATGGTCGGTGATCTGTTTGTTAACTTGGCTTTCGAAGAGTTTCGAAAGGCAGGGTAGGATAGATATAGGTCTGTAACAGTTTGGGTCTAGAGTGTCTCCCCATTTGAAGAGGGGGATGACCGCGGCAGCTTTCCAATCTTTGGGGATCTCAGACGATATGACAGAGTAATAAGTAATAAGGGTTGCAACAATTGACAGAATTTTGGGAAGAGAGGGTCCAGATTGTCAAGCCCGGCAGAATTGTAGGGGGGTCCAGATTTTGCAGCTCTTTCAGAACATCAGCTATCTGGATTTGGGTGAAGGAGAAATGGGGAGGCTTGGGCAAGTTGCTGTGGGGGTTGCAGGGCTGTTCACCGGGGTAGGGGTAGCCAGGTGGAAAGCATGGCCAGCCGTAGAAAAATGCTTATTGAAATTCTCAATTATCGTGGATTTATCGGTGGTGACAGTGCTTCTTAGCCTCAGTGCAGTATGCAGCTGGGAGGAGGTGCTCTTATTCTCCATGGACTTTACAGTGTCCCAGAACTTTTTTGAACCAAGGGCTATATCTGTTCCTGGTTCTAAATGTTTTAAATGGTGCATGCTTATTTAAGATGGTGAGGAAAGCACTTTTAAAGAATAACCAGGCATGCACTACTGACGGAATGAGGTCAATATCCTTCCAGGATACCCGAGCCAGGTCGATTAGAAAGGCCTGCTCGCTGAAGTGTTTTAGGGAGCGTTTGACAGTGATGAGGGGTGGTCATTTGATCGCAGAGCCATTATGAACGCAGGAAATAAGGCAGTGATCGCTGAGATCCTGGTTGAAGACAGATATATGAAGGTGCCCGTGTTTACGGATTTGGGGTTGTACCTGGTAGGTTCATTGATAATTTGAGTGAGATTGAGGGCATCAAGCTTAGATTGTAGGGTGGCTGGGGTGTTAAGCATGTCCCAGTTTAGGTCACCTATCAGCACGAGCTCTGAAGATTGATGGGGGGCAATCCATTCACATATGGTGTCCAGGGCACAGCTGGGGGCAGAAGGTGGTCTATAGCAAGCAGCAATGGTGAGAGACTTGTTTCTGGAAAGGTGGATATTTAAAAGTAGAACCTCAAATTGTTTGGGCACAGACCTGGATAGTAAGACAGAACTCTGCAGGCTCTCTGCAGTAGATTTCAACTCCGCCCACTTTGGAAGTTCTATCTTGGTGGATAATGTTATAGTTAGGGATGGAAATTTCAGGGGTTTTGGTGGTCTTTCTAAGCCAGGACTCAGACACGGCTAGGACATCCGGGTTGGCAGAGTGTGCTAAAGCAGTGAATAAAACAAACTTAGGAAGGAGGCATCTAATGTTAACCTCTATGGGATATGTGTGCATCCCACTTGGCCAATAGCCAGGGGAAATGTAGAGCGACAAATTCAAAAAAAATTATATAAAATCAAACTCTCATTAAATCACACATACAAGATACCAAATTAAAGCTACACTCGTTGTGAATCAAGCCAACATGTCAGATTTCAAAAAGGCTTTTCGGTGAAAGCATAAGATGCTATTATCTGATGATAGCACAACAGTAAACAAAGAGTGTAGCATATTTCAACCCTGCAGGCGCAACACAAAACGCAGAAATAAAATATAAATCATGCCTTACCTTTGACGAATTTCTTTTGTTGGCACTTCAATATGTCCCATAAACATCACAAATGGTCCTTTTGTTCGATTAATTCCGTCCATATGTCCAAGATGTCCATTTATTTGGCGCGTTTGATCCAGAAAAAAACAGCTTCCAATTTGCGCAACGTCACTACAAAATATCTCAAAAATTACCTCTAAACTTTGCCAAAACATTTTAAACTACTTTTGTAATACAACTTAAAGGTATTTGTAAACGTTAATAATCGATCAAATTGAAGACGGGTCTATCTATTTTCAATACAGGATGACAACAAACTAACAATACTTTTCTAGTCTTACGCAACTCTCAAAGAGTACACATAACGTTACACTGATTCCAAATGGCCGTTCTTCTTCATTGCACAAAGGAATAACCTTAACCTATTTCCAAAGACTGGTGACGTCCAGTGGAAGCGGTAGGAACTGCAAACAGGTCGATTAGAAATCTTGTATCCCAATGAAAATCATTGAACAGACGGTGACCTCAAAAAAAATTATTCTGAATGGTTAGTTCTCGGGGTTTTGCCTGCTACATAAGTTCTGTGATACTCACAGACATGATTCAAACAGTTTTAGAAACTTCAGAGTGTTTTCTATCCAAATCTACTAATAATATGCATATCTTATATTCTGGGGATGAGTAGAAGGAAGTTGAAATTGGGCACGCTATTTATCCAAAAGTGAAAATGCTCCCCCCTATCCTAGAGAAGTTAACATGCATGAAACCAAGGCTTTTATGGTTACAGAAGTCAACAAATGAGAGCGCCTGGTGAATGGGAGAGAAGCAAGACACTGCAGGGCCTGGATTAACCTCTACATCACCAGAGGAGGAATAGGATAAGGGTACGACTAAAGGCTATAAGAACTGGTCGTATAGTACATTCGGAACAGAGTGAAAGGAGCAGGTTTCTGGGCGCGGAAGAATAGATTCTAGACATAATGTACAGACAAATGTATGGTAGGATGTGAATACAGTGGAGATAAACCTATGCATTGAGTGACGATGAGAGATATTGTCTCTAGAAACAATTTAAACCAGTTGAGGACACCACATGTGTGGGAGGTGGAACTAAATGGTTAGCTAAAGCATGTTGAGCAGGGCTAGAGGGTCTGGAGTGAAATAAGGCAATAATCACTAACCAAAACAGTAATGGACAAGGCGTATTGACATTAGGGAGAGGCATGCGTAGCCGAGTGATCATAGGGGTCCAGTGAGTAGTTCGGCGGGCTGGAGACACGGCGATTCAGACAGCTAGCGGGCCGGAGAAAGCAAGCTAGCAGAAGGGGAACGTCGCGAAGGAAGAAGTCTATTCTCGTGCTGTTACGTCGGCAGTCCAGTCGTGATGGATCAGCAGGGCTCCGTGTGGTAAAAGGATCCAGGCCAATTGGCAAAATAGGCATAGTGGCCCAAGAAATTGGCCAATGGACCTATTCAGCTAACAGTCTAATATGCTCTAGACAGCTAGCGGGCCGCGGCTAGCAGATGGGCATTCAGGGGACGTCGCGACGGAGGAGCCTGTTGAAAAACCCCCTCGGGCAGACTACATCCATAGTCCAGTCGTACTGAGTGATATTGGACATCTACATTTTCAAATAACTGTCCTTTCTCTGGTCCACAAACTGCTTTAGACAAACAAATCAGTCCGGAAAAAAACTGCTGAATTTTGAAATCCCGGGGTGGCCCTCAAGCCGAAGTTAATGCCCACCCCTGGACTAGTGAGTGTCTAAATATATCCATATAGAATAGTTAAAATTTTGCCTGAATAACATGTCAACATATGGCAGGGACTTAAAGACGCCGGGCCTGCTGTGAAATAGGAGGTCCTGCTGGATGACAAGAGAAGAAGAGGATGGAACCCCTTCTGGAATTCATTACAGCTGGCTACTGCTCTATTCTGGGGAAAAAAGCTAACGCATAACAGCTCTCCATTTAAATTCCCTTTCACTTGCAACATGAAAGAGAAACATCAAATACACGGCACCATCCAGCTGCCTCTCCCTCCGGGCCCGCTTCCTGCTGAGAGAAGACACACACACTAGCTAGCGCCAAGCAGCCAGACACCGCCACCACCTGGCCAGGGGGAGGATGTGCAGCCAGAGGAAGTGGGGGGGGGGGGTGAAGTTTATCCACATAACAAAAAACGTAGATTCTCGTTACCTTATTTAAACATGACCCCCTCCTCCCCCACCCCTTCCTTTCCTCCAGCGAGACATCTGACAGAGGGTTAATGAAGTCTGCTAATTAGAAGGTCAGGTTGAATTAAAAGCGGCTAGGGTGGTAGAGCGATGAAAGGGAGCGTATTAAAGCAGTGTGTCCAAACCAGACTAGATTGATCAGCTGAAGGCTCTGACCCCCATTTGAAAAACACACACGGTACTGACTGAAGGTTCCCCACCAATTAGACAGACAGACCAGTCATAACTGATCACTGACACACTCTGCTATTAGAGTATATATAATTTCCCCTGCAGGCTAGCCGGCTGCTGTGTGGTGAGCAGTTGAAGTGTGATCTTAGCTCTGATATGATCTAGGAGTCTCACTGAGTCAGGGATAAAAACTGCTCCAAGATCAGTGGGGGTCAAAGGAACAGGAGACATACAGGGAGGAGTAAAGGGATAACTTGATTTCCAGATACAGCAATCAAAAGGTAACAGGCTAAGATAAAGGAATCAAAAGGTAACAGGCTAAGATAAAGGAATCAAAAAGGTAACAGGCTAAGATAAAGGAATCAAAAGGTAACAGGCTAAGATAAAGGAATCAAAAAGGTAACAGGCTAAGGTAACAGAGATTGGAGAGAGGATAATGTAGTATGATGGCTACAGTAAATAAAGACAGGAAGAGATACTGGCCTTAAGGGCAAGAGAATACAACATATATGGAGTGAAGTTACAGGTAGGATTGACAGTTGGAAGACTAACATCACCTGTATGACATAGTTGAAGTGTACCTATGATGAAAATTACAGGCCTCTCATCTTTTTAAGTGGGAGTACTTGCACAACTGGTGGCTGACAATACTTTTTTGCCCCACTGTATATATCCATCTCCTGCACATCAAGTTGCCAGGAGGGATTGTGTATAATCCAACACACTTCAGAGCTAATTGTAATGCCGCTTTTAACTTTGCCTTGCCGCAGTCTGCTGTTTTCCCACTCCCCCTATTTATTTATCTACCCTAAAGAAATACTTGGAGTTAGAGTCCTTCTAACCTATGAAGCGAAGCTGGGAGGGAGAGAGGCTGGTGTGATACCTTTCTCGTTTTAATTATGCGATTTATAATTAAAATGCAAATTAAGTGAGAGGGAGTCTCTCTTCGCCTTGTTTAAATGTTTTCATTTTTTCTCCATAGTTCCATTAGCCTCAAACAGAGGAGCATGAAAGGCTGCTGATTGCCATAATACGGCAGTAACCACATTTTAGATGGATGGTGCTACTTGCTATTGGTGGTTATGGAAACAACTCTGGTGATCCATTTTCTTTCCCTCACAGTGACCTTCTTGGTATCTGGTACTCCATCGTTAGAGACTGGCCAAGAGAGAAACATGGTGCAAAATGTGAACAAGGAGAAACTGCCAAAAACTTAAAAAATAATCAAGACAAACAGAAAACCTCACACGTATTCACTCACGCAGCTAACACACACAAAAAGTCAGATTACATAAATGGGATGAGCCCAATTAAAAAGTAAGACTTAACATGAACCATAAGGCTCATACCATCAGGAAAAATCCCCACAGACGATCTACTGTATTCTCTCATTGACCTGTGCACTTCCCTCAACAAAGTCTCTACAACCCACACTCCTATCGTCTGGAGGCCTGTGTTCATATCTGTGAAAGCAATCATTACACCTAGCAGAGGACATGAGCTGTAAACATAGATGTAACTATCTGTAAATGTGAAGAGACGCTTGACTTCCATAATTAGCTCCAAGCAATCAGTAAGTTAAGAAGAGCGCTTTCAGACAGACAGTGGGGATCCCCAAGACTCCCCCGTTCGACCCTTTCTTTTTTGCTTCAGATAACGAAAAAAGTGTCTCAATGTGGACCCAAATCTCCGTTGAGCATAAAACTGCAACCTGATAAACAACCCAGAGAGATACTCTAAAATGCTCTATAATTTGGATGTTATAATTCAAAAGGAGAGCATGGGAGAAAAAGCAAACAAAAAGAGAATTAGATAATGTTTTTGAAGTAGCCGTCCTTCAGTTTGACTTTGCCAGGTAACACGCGTTCGCCTCCATTTTCCACATCAAGTGGATTTCATAACACATTTGAGGACCAGAGAGCTTGGTAATTAGCAGTCTTTGCTCATAAAGGGACCAAAAACTAAGCCGGTCTTAAGCTCCATTTCTCCATACCCTCCAGTTGTCTCTTCTGATTCCTCTCCTCTCACAAATCGTGTTGCCTGGAAACAATCAATGTGCCTAAATGTTTTATTTTTAACATATGCCTGGCAGCTTTGGTCAGCATTCAGCCTATTTTCTGTTCTCGAAATACAACATTGTTGTGACAGTCCTTCCTGCCCCTGACAACTTGACTGGTCTACACTGACAGATGAAAGCTAAGACAGACTTATTAGATTTAGATCTATATTATATTTATGGTCTAATATATAAGGCTACATTACATAAAATGTCTACTATAAATGCCATTTACTGACAGAGGCCTAACAAGGTCTTACCTTGTCTCGCTCCACAATCCTCAGTTCTGTCATGACTACACATGAGGATCACAATGGGTCAGATCAGCTTGGCAATGGTTGAGGGGGGAGACTTTTGACACCTCACACCCGGTCGTAAATCAAGCAGGAGAGAACTCTCTCTGGGTCTCTAATATTGGGATCGAAATGACTGTCTACAAAAGACATTTGCCAGCCAAAAACTCTAACGTCCAAAAAGTGAACATTGGAACAAATGTGGGAAATAGTCAAAGTGTAGATGTGGAAAACAAATGTATATTTTATGATGTCATTAAAAATGTTATGATGAAAATATTGCAACTTGTCAACTATGTCAAGTTTACCTCGATCTGATGTGAACATAATATGAAATGATTAAACTATTTTCGTTAAGATAGAAAACTAAAACCACATTCCTAACAAGATCATAGTTTTGATGAAGCTTTGCACAAGTAAGTAGCCACGCCCCGAGGGAGCTCACAGATCGTGTCAGGATAATGGAACGCCCCTTTTTACCAGAGTATATAAAGGACGAGTTAAGAATTAACATTACAGACCAGAAAAGCATGGAGCGTTAGCTACATGTGGGAAATGGTTGAACTATTGAACCAACACGAGGTGAAGAAATAAACTCACCTTCCATTGTCCACACGTTGAAATGGTTAGAAACTCTGAAACTCAACACGAGGTGAGGAAAATGAACTTACCAGACCAGGACACCGCCAGTCTGAAGCTGCGCATGTAAAGTGAGTTTGGAACTTTGATATCTCCCCAAGGAAGAAACGAGAAAAT
Source organism: Salvelinus fontinalis (assembly GCF_029448725.1). Classification (NCBI taxonomy): domain Eukaryota; kingdom Metazoa; phylum Chordata; class Actinopteri; order Salmoniformes; family Salmonidae; genus Salvelinus; species Salvelinus fontinalis. Next base: position 24,562,239 of record NC_074698.1, read on the forward strand.
CTTCAGATAATCACTAGTACGGCCAAGTAGCTGCTCTTAGGAAACAGCCCATTGGAGACCGGACAACTAAGGTCATTGTGACATCTGGTGGACAATCAAAGCATGTACAAGTCGCCAACAGGAAAGGCTAACAAAAACCCTTCAAGAAGGTTTGGTTTCACTAGAGAAGGATGACGAACGACTGCATTCAGACACGGGCGGTGGTATGTGTGCAAAGTAAAAGGTTACTGTGAGCGTAGTTTCCAAATGTACGATAAGTGTCTCTTTCCCTCTCCCCTCTAACGTTATGTTGTAACAAGCCGTCATATTGTTAGCCCACTAGGAACTTGTAGACTTGTTTACGTGCTGCTGTGAAGTTTGTTGCTAATCTTACTTTACCGTTACCGTTTTATTTTTGAATTTTTTCCCCTTGCTCAACTTTTTCCATTCAACTTTTTCTCCCCAGACGCCATATCTGGATGTGGTTCGTCAAGACCTCCACCAGCCGAAGCTAAAAGTGGATGTCGGAAAATGTTCTACTTTTAAACTTGGACAAAACAGAGATGCTAGTTCTAGGTTCCAAGAAAGATCTATTCTGTTGAATCTGACAATTAATCTTGATGGTTGTACAGTCGTCTCAAATAAAACTGAAGGACCTCTGCGTCACTCTGGGCCCTGATCTCTTTTGACAAACATATCAAGACTGTTTCAAGGACAGCTTTTTTCCATCTACGTAACATTGCAAAAATCAGAAACTTTGTCCAAAAATGCAGAAAATGTATCCACATTTGTCACTTCTAGTTTAGACTACTGCAATGCTCTACTTTCCAGCTACCCAGATAAAGCACAAAAAAAACCTTCAGTTAGTGCTAAATACGGCTGCAAGAATCTTGACTAGAACCAAAACATGTGATCATATTACTCCAGTGCTAGCCTCTGGCAAGCTTCCTGTTAAGGCTAGGATTGATTTCAAGGTTTTACTGCTAACCTACAAAGCATTACATGGGCTTGAGCCTACCCATCTTTCCGATTTGGTCCTGCCATACATACCTACACGTACACAACGGACAAAAGACGCAGGCCTCCTTACTGTCCCTAGAATTTCTAAGCAAACAGCTGGAGGCAGGGCTTTCTCCTAGAGCTCCAATTTTATGGAATGGTCTGACTATCCATGTGAGATACGCAGACTCTGTATTGTTGTTTAAGTCTTTATTGAAGACTCATGTCTGTAGTAGGACCTATGATTGAGTGTAGTCTGGCCCAGGAGTGTGAAGGTGAACGGAAAGGCACTGGAGCAACGAACCACCATTGCTCTCTGCCTGGCCGGTTCCCCTCTCTCCACTGAGATTCTCTGCCTCAAACCCTGTTACAGGGGCTGAGTCACTGGCTTACTGGTGCTCTTCCATGCCGTCCCGAGGGGTGTGTCACTTGAGTGGGTTGAGTTACTGACGTGATCTTCCCGTCTGGGTTGGCGCCCCCCCCCCCCTTGGGTTTGTGCCGTGGGGGAGATCTTCGTGGGCTATACTCGGGCTGGTCTCGGGATGGTAAGTTGGTGGTTGAAGAGATCCCTCTCGTGGTGTGGGGGCTATGCTTTGGCAAAGTATGTGGGGTTATATCCTGCCTGTTTGGCCCTGGGCCACAGTGTCTCCCGACCCCTCCAGTATTTATGCTGCAATAGTTTGTGTCGGGGGGCTAGGGTCAGTCTGTTATATCTGGAGTATTTCTCCTGTCTTATCCGGTGTCCTGTATGAATTTAAGTATTCTCTTTCTCTCTCGGGACCTGAGCCCTAGGACCATGCCTCAGGACTACCTGGCCTGATGACTCCTTGCTGTCCCCAGTCCACCTGGTCGTGCTACTGCTCCAGTTTCAACTGTTCTGCCTGAGGCTATGGAACCCTGACCTGTTCACCAGACATGCTACCTGTCCCAGACCTGCTGTTTTCAAGTTTCTAGAGACCGCAGCGGTCGAGATACTCGGAATGATCGGCTATGAAAAGCCAACTGACATATACTCCTGAGGTGTATATGTCAGTTGGCAGGTGTAATAATAAATCATAACTGTGATGATTATTATTATTATTATTATTATTATTATTAGACCATTCTGGTCATTTATGAACATTTGAACATCTTGGCCATGTTCTGTTATAATCTCCACCCGGCACAGCCAGAAGAGGACTGGCCACCCCTCAGCCTGGTTCCTCTCTAGGTTTCTTCCTGGGTTCTGGCCTTTCTAGGGAGTTTTTCCTAGACACCGTGCTTCCACATTGCATTGCTTGTGTCATGACGTTGGGTTGGGGGTAGGTTTACGACAGTCATAAATACCTCTTTCCCCCTTTTTCTCTCTCCCCACTATAACTGATGTGACATAAGGAAACCCATGGGTTAACAGAGATTCTGGGTAACATCAGAAGTTGGGGGAAATGAACTATATTCTGGTAATCCAACCAACTGTACATATGCGGTGGTACTTAAGCTATATTATGTCAGTTCGGTTGCCCTCTGACACATTCTCATCAATGATAGAATGACAAACGCTACTGTGAAAAGTCTAAACGTCAGAGGTATCGGATTCACATGGAATTGTTGTTTAATTCAAATGTTTGAATATGACATTGTTTGTGAAGAGGTTAAATTTAATTTTACCTTCCAAATGAGAGATCTGTTTTTTCATAAATTTGGCTTCTGCTCAACCAGGGGCCCGCCCCTGTGAAGAGACCTGGGCAATAGACTTTTCAGACACACCCCTCTCCCTCCACTATATAAAGCCATAGACAAGAATATAACTTCCTGTTCCGGGTACTCTAGGATGACGATCCAGGGTCAGAATGGTTCAGATAATCACTACAGATGAAGCCAACATCAGCATGGACTTTGAACTCGTATTCACTACAGAAGTGATATCTCCTAGCCTTTGAGTTAGCAACAGCTAAACGCAGGTTCGGAAGGACAGTCCAAGTATCCTGTCTAATACACACGTGTTCCCGTGACTACCAGAGACCATCTCCAAAGGACAGCGGACTCGGGTTGGCGATACGGCCTTCCATCTACCACCAACCTACTGAAGCGCAGCTCAGAGTAAATATGTATTGCATTTTCTTCTTCAAATGGGCGGTAATTTAGAATGCATAAGATAAGATTTACGATAGCAGAGCTCTCCTATGCTCAAGTCTCCCGCGCTTTCACTAGGAGTCCCCCCCTTTCCTTTGTGTAACAAGCTGTCATATCGATTCTGCCCGCTAGGGACGTTTTTCTGTATGACGTAATTTGTGATCAAGTTAAGATTTAATTGTGTATGTGTGTTTCTGTGTGATTAGTTAGGTATTTAGAAAATAAATAATTAAACCCAATTTTGTATTGCCGATTCAACTTGTTAGCCAGGATTCTTGCAGATAATCAAGGACTTACAACTTTCAGATGAGACTGAATAAAATGACGATTAATGTGACGGCTATTTAGTAAAATATTACTAAATCTTTAAGAGTTTATTCGAAAGATAACAGCTCTATAAATATTCTTTCGTGGTGTCCCTCTCTAGTTAATTAATATTTACATGATTAGTTCAATCAGGTAATATTCATTACGGAGAAATTATTTTGTAGAATAGCATGTCATAGCAATTAATCTGGCATAGTCAAAGACACGACACTTGCGGTTTGGGGTTTTTGTACAGCACTTTGTGACATCAGCTGATGTAAGAAGGGCTTTATAAATACATTTGATTGATTGATTGATTGACTTTTGTCTCATTTAAGTGTGTATGTTTATTCTGTTTTATTATTTAGTTAAGTCAGTAAATAAATGATTAAACCAATTTGTGTAGTACTGAATAATCAGCAGGGCCGGGGTTCTTGCAGATCCAAGGTTGCAACTGTTCAGAAGGAAACTGATATAAGGTAATGATTAACTTCTTATGACTGCAATCCCGTTAACGGGATGATATGACAACAGCCAGTGAAAGTGCAGGGCGCCAAATTCAAAAAACAGAAATCTCATAATTAAAATTCCTCAGACATACATGTGTCTTATACAATTTAAAAGGTAATCTTGTTGTTAATCCCACCAAAGTGTCCGATTTCAAATATTCTTTTCAGCGAAAGCACCACAAACGATTATGTTAGATCACACCAAACCACAATAAGCACAGCCATTTTTCCAGCCAAAGATAGTTGTCACAAAAAGCACAAAGAGATAAAATGAATCACTAACCTTTGATGATCATCATCAGACACTCATAGGACTTCATGTTACACAATACATGCATGTTTTGTTTGATAAAGTTCATATTTATATCAAAAAAATCTAAGTTTACATTGGCACGTTACATTCACTAGTTCCAAAAACATCCAGTGATTTTGCATAGCCACATCTTTTCAACAGAAATACTCATCATAAATGTAGATGATAATACAAGTTATACACATGGAATTATAGATATACCTCTCCTTAATGCAACCGCTGTGTCAGATTTTTTTTTAACTTTACGGAAAAAGCAAACCATGCAATAATCTGAGACGGCGCTCAGAACAATAGTCAAATTAGCCGCCATGTTGGAGTCAACAGAAACCAGAAATTACATGATCAATTTTTCATTACCTTTGAACTTCATCAGAATGCAATCCTAGGAATCCCAGGTCCACAATAAATGCTTGATTTGTTCGATAATGTCCGTTATTTATGTCCAATTAGCTACTTTTGTTAGTGCGTTTGGTAAACAATTCCAAAGTCACGAAGGGCGTTGCCTAAAAGCTGAGGAAAAGTCAAAAAGTTCAGTAACGGTCAGTAAAAACTTTACAAACAGTTTTTACCAAAAAGTTATATTTTGGTTTCATCTGACCATATGACATTCTCCCAATCTTCTTCTGGATCATCCAAATGCTCTCTAGCAAACTTCAGACGGGCCTGGACATGTACTGGCTTAAGCAGGGGGACACGTCTGGCACTGCAGGATTTGAGTCCCTGGCGGCGTAGTGTGTTACTGATGGTAGGCTTTGTTACTTTGGTCCCAGCTCTCTGCAGGTCATTCACTAGGTCCCCCCGTGTGGTTCTGGAATTTTTGCTCACTGTTCTTGTGATCATTTTGACCCCACGGGGTGAGATCTTGCGTGGAGCCCCAGATCGAGGGAGATTATCAGTGGTCTTGTATGTCTTCCATTTCCTAATAATTGCTCCCACAGTTGATTTCTTCAAACCAAGCTGCTTACCTATTGCAGATTCAGTCTTCCCAGCCTGGTGCAGGTCTACAATTTTGTTTCTGGTGTCCTTTGACAGCTCTTTGGTCTTGGCCATAGTGGAGTTTGGAGTGTGACTGTTTGAGGTTGTGGACTGGTGTCTTTTATACTGATAACAAGTTCAAACAGGTGCCATTAATACAGGTAACTTCAGATCACTTCAGATGAGCGATGGAACAGAGCTCCCTCTTATGTGAACGCGCATGGTTTAAAGCATGGTCAGGTCATGGCAGACTTGACTAATTCCTCTCTCATTCGGCCCCCCCCTTCACAGTAGAGGCATCAGACAAAGTCCTACAGACTGTTGACATCTATTGGAAGCCGTAGGAAGTGAAAACTCATTCATATCTCGCTGTGATTACAATGGGATATTGGTTGAAAATCGACCAGCCTTAGATTTCCCACTTCCTGTTTGGATTTTTTCTCAGGTCTTTGCCTGCCATGTGAGTTCTGTTATACTCACAGACATAATTGAAACAGTTTTAGAAACTTCAGAGTGTTTTCTATCCAATACTACTAATAATAATATGCATATATTAGCAACTATGACTGAGGAGCAGGTCGTTTACTCTGGGCACCTCTGTGCACCTTTCATCCAAGCTACTCAATACTGACCCTGTAGCCCCAAGAAGTTAACCTTTTACGGCTAGGGGTTCCGCTAGCGGAACGTTTCGACAACATCCGGTGAAATTGCAGAGCGCAAAATTCGAAATAAATTTGAAATATTTAACTTTAACTATTTAACTAAGTGCAATACACCAAAACACAGCTTAACTTCTTGTTAATCCAGCCACCGTGTCAGATTTCAAAAAGGCTTTACAGCTAAAGCAAACCATGCTATTATCTGAGGACAGCACCCCATCAAACAAACACATGACAATCATATTTCAAACCGCCAGGCGCGACACAAAACTCAGAAATAACGATATAATTCATGTCTTACCTTTGAAGATCTTCTTCTGTTGGCACTCCAATATGTCCCAAAAACTTCACAAATGGTTCTTTTGTTCGATTAATTCTGTCGTTATATCCCCAAAATGTCAATTTATTTGGCACGTTTGATTCAGAAAAACACTGGTTCCAACTAGCCCAACATGACTACACATCTAATAAGTTACCTGTTATCTTGGTCCAAACAACTTTCCTTATAAAACTTTAGGTATTTTATACCGTAAATAATTGATAATTGATACAATTTAAGACGGAATAAACCGTGTTCAATAGCGGATAAAATGAAAGTGGAGCACCCCACCCTCCAAACACAACAGGACACTAGACTCAACCCTCGTTCTGATTAGCCATACTTCATTACTCAAAAGACAAACGTCAACCAATTTCTAAAGACTGTTGACATCTAGTGGAAGCCCTAGGAACTGCAACCAGATGCCTCCAAAATCTAGATTCCCATAGACAACCTTTGAAAACATGGTCACCTCAACAACAACAAAAATCCTCGATGGTTTGTCCTCGGGGTTATGCCTGCCAAATAAGTTCTGTTATACTCACAGATATAATTTTAACAGTTTTAGAAACTTCAGTGTGTTTATATCCAAATCTACCAGGTATATGCATATCCTAGCTTCTGGGCCTGAGTAGAAGGCAGTTTACTTGGACACACTTTTCATCCGGAGGTGAAAATACCACCCCCTATCCCAAACAAGTTTTAAGAAACTCAATATCTTGATTATTAACCTCTTTGGGCTGCAGGGGCAGTATTGAGTAGCCTGGATAAAAGGTGCCCATTTCAAACGGCCTCGTACTCAATTCTCGCTCGTACAATATGCATATTATTACTACTATTGGATAGAAAACACTCTCTAGTTTCTAAAACCGTTTGAATTATATCTGTGAGTAAAACAGAACTCATTTTGCAGCAAACTTCCTGACAGGAAGTGGAAAATCTGAAATCGATGCTCTGTTCTAGGGCCTGCCTATAAATGTGCTTGATATGTATTAGTATACATGCACTTCATACGCCTTTCACTAGATGTCAACAGGGAGTGAGAGAAGAAATGGAGTGTATAACTTGATCTGAGGTCGAATAAAAGCTCTTGGCATGACGTGACACCAATTTCCTGTTTTCTGGAAGGCTCGAGAAGGGACCTGGTATTGCCTTCTGAAAAGCTGTCGTTATAGACGGCTAATATCTCCGGCTTTGATTTTATTTGATAAATGTGACAATATCGTAAAGTATGGTTTTTCAATATAGTTTTATTAGATTATTGAAATTTTTTCGGGACGTTAGGCGTGTTGCGTTGTCTGCGTTTGTTCACGAAGGAAAGCTTCGCGCCACTTTGCTAGCTTTCCGTGCTAATTGACTGGAGAAGAGGACATTCTAAAACCAAACAACGATTGTTCCCGACAAAGGACCCCTTGTACAACATTGATGGAAGATCATCAAAAGTAGGACCCATTTTATGATGTTATTTCATATATCTGTCGAACATGTGTACTATTAGTTTGCGCCCAGATTTTGGGCACTCTCTCGCTATAACGTAAGCTGGATGTCGTAATGAAGTTATTTTTAGAATTCTAACACGGCGATTGCATTAAGAACTAGTGTATCTAACATTTCCTATACAACATGTATTTTTTAGTTACGTTTATGAATAGTTATTTGGTCAGAATAGGTGAGTGTCATAAAAATCTCCGGACATTCTGGGAAAAATATGCTACGTTAGCACAATGTATAACCACTGATTTCAGCTCTAAATATGCACATTTTCGAACAAAACATAAGTGTATGTATAACCTGATGTTATAGGACTGTCAGCTGATGAAGCTTATCAAGGTTAGTCAAATTATATATCTTTTGCTGGTTTGTTACGATCGCTAACTTTTGTTGCTGGTAAATGGCTTGTTTTTCTGGCTATTGTGGTAAGCTAATATAATGCCATATTGTGTTATCGCTGTAAAACACTTAAATCGGAAATATTGGCTGGACACTATGTATTTTTCAGAAATGTTTTATGATGAGTATTTAGGTATTTCACGTTGGTGTCTGTAATTACTCTGGCTGCTTCGGTGCTATTTGTGACGGTAGCTGTGATGGTAGCTGCAATGTAAAACTGATTTATACCTCAAATATGCAAATTTTTCGAACAAAACATAGATTTATTGTATAACATGTTATAAGACTGTCATCTGATGAAGTTGTTTCTTGGTTAGTTTGGTTGGTTCTTGGTTAGTTAGTGCATGCTACCTGTGCTGTGAAAAATGTCTGTCCTTTTCTGTATTTGGTGGTGAGCTAACATAAATATACGTGCTGTTTTCGCTGTAAAACATTTTAAAAATCGGACATGTTGGCTGGATTCACAAGATGTGTACCTTTCATTTGCTGTATTGGACTTGTTAATGTGTGAAAGTTAAATATTTCTAAAAAATATATTTTGAATTTCGCGCCCTGCACTTGAAGTGGCTGTTGTCATATTGTGCCCGGCTTCGGGCTTGCAGCCCAAAGAAGTTAATGTACGCTAATCTACAAATACTCATACTTCAGACAGTTTACTTAAACCCTTCAATGGATTCATCCAGGTCAATTCTCACGTCACCCCGCTCCTCCGCTCTCTCCACTGGCTTCCAGTTGAAGCTCGCATCCGCTACAAGACCATGGTGCTTGCCTACGGAGCTGTGAGGGGAACGGCACCTCAGTACCTTCAGGCTCTGATCAGGCCCTACACCCAAACAAGGGCACTGCGTTCATCCACCTCTGGCCGGCTCGCCTCCCTACCACTGAGGAAGTACAGTTCCCGCTCAGCCCAGGCAAAACTGTTCGCTGCTCTGGCACCCCAATGGTGGAACAAACTCCCTCCCGACGCCAGGACAGCGGAGTCAATCACCACCTTCCGGAGACACCTGAAACCCCACCTCTTCAAGGAATACCTAGGATAGGATAAAGCAACCCTTCTACCCCCCCCCCCCCCCTTAAAAGATTTAGATGCACTATTGTAAAGTGGCTGTTCCACTGGATGTCATAAGGTGAATGCACCAATTTGTAAGTCGCTCTGGATAAGAGCGTCTGCTAAATGACTTAAATGTAATGTAAATGTAAATGTAATTCTGAAATCCATCTATATACAGTGCATTTGGAAAGCACTCAGACCCCTGGACTTTCCACATTTTGTTATGTTACAACTTCATTCTAAAATGGATTAAATCTTTTTTTACCCTCATCAATCTATACACAATACCCCATAATGACAAAGCAAAAACAGTTATTTTTTTTAAATGTTAGGTGCCTTTTGTCAAACTCCAAGCAGGCTGTCATGTGCCTTTTATTGATGAGTAGCTTCCTTCCATATGGCCAGTCTACCATAAAGGCCTGATTGGTGGAGTGCTGCAAAGATGGTTGTCCTTCTGGAAGGATCTCCCATCTCCACAGAGGAACTCGGGTTCTTGGTCACCTCCCTAAGGCCCTTCTCCCCCGATTGCTCAGTTTGGCCCGCGGCCAGATGTAGGAAGAGTCTTAGTGGACCAAACTTCTTCCATTTAAGAATGATGGAGGCCACTGTGTTCCCGGGGATGTTCAATGCAGCAGACATTTTTTTGGTATCCTTCCCCAGAGCTGTGCCTCGACACAATCCTGTCTCGGAGGTCTACGGACAATTCCTTCAACCTCATGGCTTAGATTTTGCTCTGACATGCACTGTCAACTTTCGGACCTTATATAGACAGGTGTGTGCCTTTCCAAATCATGTCCAATCAATTGAAATTACCACAGCTGGACTCCAATCAAGTTTTAGAAACTTCTCAAGGATGATCAATGGAAACAGGATGCACCTGAGCTCAATTTCGAGTCTCATGGCAAAGGGTCTGAATACGTATATAAATAAGGTATTTGTTTTATTTTTAATACATTTGCAAACATTTCTAAAAACCTGTTTTAGCTTCGTCATTAGACACTGTGTTAACCTTCAGCCACTGCCGCACCTCACAGTCAATTCTCTATCAGATACAGAGGTAGCACATTGCCAAAACATCATCATCCCTCAATACCTTCAGGCGAAGACTGGGGGTCAGCCTGATGACCCGAACTACTCAGTAATCTCCTCTATATAGCCTAACTCTCACATGCGCTTGCACGAGAGAGCCGAGAGAGAGCCGAGCGAGCCGAGCCGAGAGAGAGCCGAGCGAGCCGAGCCGAGAGAGAGCCGAGCGAGCCGAGCCGAGAGAGAGCCGAGCGAGCCGAGCCGAGAGAGAGCCGAGCGAGCCGAGCGAGCCGAGCCGAGAGAGAGCCGAGCGAGCCGAGCCGAGAGAGAGCCGAGCGAGCCGAGCCGAGAGAGAGCCGAGCGAGCCGAGCCGAGCGAGCCGAGAGAGAGCCGAGCGAGCCGAGCCGAGCCGAGCCGAGAGAGAGCCGAGCCGAGAGAGAGCCGAGCCGAGAGAGAGCCGAGAGAGAGCCGAGCCGAGAGAGAGCCGAGCCGAGAGAGAGCCGAGAGAGAGCCGAGCCGAGAGAGAGCCGAGCCGAGAGAGAGCCGAGCCGAGAGAGAGCCGAGCCGAGAGAGAGCCGAGCCGAGAGAGAGCCGAGCCGAGAGAGAGCCGAGCCGAGAGAGAGCCGAGCCGAGAGAGAGCCGAGCCGAGAGAGAGCCGAGCCGAGAGAGAGCCGAGCCGAGAGAGAGCCGAGCCGAGAGAGAGCCGAGCCGAGCCGAGAGAGAGCCGAGCCGAGCGAGCCGAGCCGAGCCGAACGAGCCGAGCCGAGAACGAGCCGAGCCGAGAGAGAGCCGAGCCGAGAGAGAGCCGAGCCGAGAGAGAGCCGAGCCGAGAGAGAGCCGAGCCGAGAGAGAGCCGAGCCGAGAGAGAGCCGAGCCGAGAGAGAGCCGAGCCGAGAGAGAGCCGAGCCGAGAGAGAGCCGAGCCGAGAGAGAGCCGAGCCGAGAGAGAGCCGAGCCGAGAGAGAGCCGAGCCGAGAGAGAGCCGAGCCGAGAGAGAGCCGAGCCGAGAGAGAGCCGAGCCGAGCCGAGAGAGAGCCGAGCCGAGAGAGAGCCGAGCCGAGCCGAACGAGCCGAGCCGAGAACGAGCCGAGCCGAGAGAGAGCCGAGCCGAGAGAGAGCCGAGCCGAGAGAGAGCCGAGCCGAGAGAGAGCCGAGCCGAGAGAGAGCCGAGCCGAGAGAGAGCCGAGCCGAGAGAGAGCCGAGCCGAGAGAGAGCCGAGCCGAGAGAGAGCCGAGCCGAGCCGAGAGCCGAGCCGAGCCGAGCCGAGAGCCGAGCCGAGCCGAGAGCCGAGCCGAGCCGAGAGCCGAGCCGAGCCGAGAGCCGAGCCGAGAGAGAGCCGAGCCGAGAGCCGAGCCGAGAGCCGAGCCGAGAGCCGAGCCGAGAGAGAGCCGAGCCGAGAGAGAGCCGAGCCGAGAGAGAGCCGAGCCGAGAGAGAGCCGAGCCGAGAGCCGAGCCGAGAGAGAGCCGAGAGAGAGCCGAGAGAGAGCCGAGCCGAGAGAGAGCCGAGCCGAGAGAGAGCCGAGCCGAGAGACGAGCCGAGCCGAGAGAGAGCCGAGCCGAGAGAGAGCCGAGCCGAGAGAGAGCCGAGCCGAGAGAGAGCCGAGCCGAGAGAGAGCCGAGCCGAGAGAGAGCCGAGCCGAGAGAGAGCCGAGCCGAGAGAGAGCCGAGCCGAGAGAGAGCCGAGCCGAGAGAGAGCCGAGCCGAGAGAGAGCCGAGCCGAGCCGAGCCGAGCCGCGCCGAGCAGAGCCGCGCCAGAGAGAGCCGCGCCAGAGAGAGCCGCGCCAGAGAGAGCCGCGCCAGAGAGAGCCGCGCCAGAGAGAGCCGCGCCAGAGAGAGCCGCGCCAGAGAGAGCCGCGTCAGAGAGAGAGAGAGAGCCGCGAGAGAGAGCCACGAGAGAGCCAGAGAGTGTGTGGGTCTACTCAGGTCCACCGCTGCATAGAGAAACAGAAAGACAAGGGGGCGAGCGTTTTGAGCTGAGGTCAGGCTTTTTTCTTCTCATTAAAAATGGAAACCTGTCATTTCTAAATGTACTCCCTAACACACAGAGACACAGCTGACAGTGAGGGTCAGACACCAAGGCCCAGACCACCCACTGCCCACCTGCCTCTCCACAAGGCATCTCAAAGAAAGAGACATAACTACTTTAGGAGCAATATACAGTCATGGAAGAATGTGAACGCCTACAGCTGCAATCGCCACCAGCATAGCAGCTTCAAAAACACATACTTCAGCAGAGCCAATTAAGATCAACCCCTCTCTTAAGTTGTCATGCTGGTATGCTGAGACACTGCGATCAAGGGCAAATGCCACAGGGCGATAAAGGGGTACACCCCTTGCCGTCACCCCACCTCTGAAGGTTCTCCCTCATTTCTAACAGCGAGAACACAGGGCCTCCCCACAATGAGACTAAGCAGGACCATTCAACAGCACGAACCCCCTGTGGAATAGGCATGTCAGCCACTGTAGTACACCATCGCCAGAGTTGTGTCTAGTAATGGAGATAGAAGGGCTAGTCAGATAATGGAGGGTCCAAGTGAATGGTAATGCATGGACAGAGACAATACAACAACAAGTAACATGGACAACAGCCTTTTTCTTGGCCATTTTTGGATGAACACTCAACACAGTAGACAAGCAGAAAGGAAGGAGGGAGAGAAAAGAGGGGGGGTTGGAGATGGAGGTGAAGAAGGAAACGCCGTGCTCTCCCTCTTTCCACCTTCTCGTGTTGCTCTTTTCAGCTTGTGGGAAGGCAGCAGCACTAATAAGTTCAGCTCTATCCGTCTGCTGCTCGCCATGCGACAGGGGCTACTCTTCTGGTGCCCCGACGTCACTCTGCTTCCCAATTATCACATTTACACACTCCACCTCGTACTGCACGCACGCACACACTCCTTCCCTCATTTACATTTCTGCAGCGCTATTTTAAATGCTTTACGTACTTCCATACATGAATTAAACAGTGAGTTAGTTATACAGTGAATGCTGAGAATGAGCAGCTCCTCTCTGTGGAAGGTGTAGAAGCAGTGCATGAAGACTAATAGAGATGCCACCCCCTTTAGCTGTGGCCAAACTATTTCTTTTTAAAGCCCTGCGGTTGTGATGAAGTGTTGAGACTACGCTGAGTGTTGAGTACATCTAGACAACTTGGTGTGTGTGTGTGTGGTGGCTGGCCTCTAAATGCCACCGCGTCTAGTCAGTACTCAGACCCAACACTGTCTTGACTCAGGACTGCGACAAATGTACACAATTGTAAAGCTTTGCAACTTTTGCAACCTGATTCCAGACCATTTGGCCATCTCAGTGAGGCATGTTGTCGACTTAACATCCAGTCTGATCTGATCCAGGATCAGTGTATTACCTGGCCACAGAGCCCTGTGCAAAGCTGCCTGGCAGGCCCCAGCCAGAGTCTATTAAGATAAGATCCAAACAATAACAGTGCTGTAAGTGGCTTTCCCCACCTCGTACCTCACCATCCCCGTCTGACCTTTCCTAATTCATGTTAAGGTTAAGTGTAGCTGCGCTCGCTGCCTCTCAATATGTTCTCTCAGAGAGGCCTTTTGGTGAGTCATCAGATAGTGCCGGCTGCAGCAGTATTCTCTGAGGTTGGAAATGCCAGGCAGATAAGGCTGCTCTGGTGTTGGGCGTGCACAGATGTGCGCATACACACACAGTGCCGGGTGACATTTTAAAAGTCCTCACTGCTTCTCAGAGCACACCAGTTTAGTTTAACATTAGCCATTCGCCTCACTGCAGCTTGTCCTCAACATAATACTCCAGCCATCACTCTCAGCAGCCAGACCCTTTAGTCTTCCAGTCCATCCTGTCAGTCTGTGCTGGAGTTAAAACTTTCCCCCAGCCACACCTCTCACAGATTAACACACTCTAATGGAGTCATTAGAGTCTGGCACATTCCAATCTCCAGATAACGGTCAGTCAAACTCACCACCGAGACTGATTCAGTTCCAGCAGACTCATGGTGACAACACCAGACAATGACGAGGAGAGAGTGATGGAGTGAGAGTCCCCACTCAAAGGAGACAATTCACAAACCGGTAGACGTAAAAAAAAACGTCACATCACAGAGCAAGTACCTGTAGATGCATAAGGGAAGGTGTGGCTGGGAAAATAGGCAGAAGTGAGGAAAGGAAAGAAGGAAATAGGGATAGACAGGGTGGTAGAGGAGCTGATCACAGTTGGATTGTGGCAGTTCAGGAGGAGAAATAGAAATAAAACCTAATCATTAAGCAACTCCACACAAGCAGCCTGTTTGAGACTGGGGGGAGCCACCGGCAGAACAGCTGCAGGGTTGCCGCAGCAACTGGAATTAGAACCAGGAGGCCGAATGTGAGACAGAAACCAGGTGAAAGAGAAGAGAGTGATTGAGGGAGTGAAAGAAAGGGAGAGGAATCAAACACCTTTCCAGGTTGCCAAGCGACAGGCGATGCCAGTCAGTGAATGTAGAGCACAGTTGATCAAAGTTGGCCGCTGGGCGGTAATACGTCCCAAAATAATTACTGTGAAAGGACCTTTAAGATGTAAACCTGCAATGTCACATATGGCCGTTGAGCTGCCACATACGTCTGTTAGCATATGTGTTAGTGAGTAATTGCAATATGGTTGGAGTAATGACTGGGTTAGATATGTATATCAGACAAGTCCTAAGGATTCCTTTCCCATCACTGATAGGTCCATTGTTACGTGGTCTCAAAGGATCAAATCATGTAAGGGATAATTAATGAGGTACTATGCGTTCTATCGATAATCATGAAAGATGTGGCCTCCCGAGTGGTGCAGTGGTCTAAGGCACTGCAGCGCTAGCTGTGCCACTAGATATTCTGAGATCAAGTCCAGGCCCTATCGTAGCCGAGCGGGAGACCCATGGGGCAGCGCACAATTGGCCCAGCGTCGTCGGGTTTAGGGGAGCGTTTGGCCGGCAGGGATGTCCTTGTGCCATCGTTCACTAGCGACTCCCGTGCCGGGCCGGGTGTTTCCTCCGACACATTGGTGCGGCTGGCTTCCGGAATAAGTGGGCATTGTGTCAAGAAGCAGTACGGCTCGGTTGGGTCGTGTTTCGGAGGACTCCGTACGGGAGTTACAGCGATGAGACAAGACTGTAACTACCAATTGGATACCACGAAATAGGGGTAAAAAATGTAAATAAATGAAGACGTGGAAATCGTGTTCCACGACGCGCTGGCAGAGCTGCATTATTTTCTAGAGAATGCATAGAGCCCCTAGTTGATTATCCCTTTAATACCATGGCTATAGTTTAACACGACGCAAGAAATGCATTCAACATCCACTGAATTAGCTAGAAAGTTTACTAGATAGCTACAGTAGATGCCTTGGTAACCAAAACAAACATACTTGCTTGTTTAGCGAACCAAACCATGAGGCTATTATGAAAAATCCAATGGAACAATGCCAATAATGTTTTCAATTTGACCTTTGCTTTCAAAAGCAGCTCAAACATAGAACATGTAAGAATTAACTATATTGAATTCTACCGTGCAAATATACCATGCGTTTTAGAGAAATAATTTACTCTATAATACCCTTCAAGCCAATCAGAAACAAGTATTTAACAATGCCATGGTATAATTAACCTGTCTAGGATCAGCGTGGCGCTAGCGGCACCCCCCCCCCCCCCCCCACTGAAAAACCAGTGCCGCGAAATTCAAAAAAAATATTTTTTTAAAATATTTAACTTTCACACATTAAAGTCCAATACAGCTAATGAAAGACACAGATCTTGTGAATCCAGTCAACATTTCCGATTTTTAAAATGTTTTACAGGGAAGACACAATATGTAAAGATGTACATCTATTACCTAAAAACACATTAGCATAATCCACCATCTTTTATTTGTCCACCAACACCAGTAGCCATCACCAATTCGGCTAAACTAAGATATTTATAGCCCCTAACCAACAAAAAAACTCATTAGATGACAGTCTGATAACATATTTATGGTATGGGATAGGTTTTGTTAGAAAAAAGTGCATATTTCAGGTATATGGCATAGTTTACAATTGCACCCACCATCACAAATGGACTAGAATAATTACAATGAGCAACGTGTTTACCTAACTACTAATCATCAAACATTTCGTAAAAATACACAGCATACACGAATCGAAAGACACAGATCCTGTGAATACAGACAATATTTCAGATTTTCTAAGTGTCTTACAGCGAAAACACAATAAATCGTTATATTAGCATAGCACATAGCACATAGCAGCCCAGCATTGATTCTAGCCAAAGTGGGCGATAACGTCAACATCGCCAAAAATATATTAATTTTTTCACTAACCTTCTCAGAATTCTTCAGATGACACTCCTGTAACATCATATTACACAATCCATATAGAGTTTGATCGAAAATGTTTATATTTAGCCACCAAAATCATGGTTAGACAATGTGAAATTTAGCTCAGCTGGTCAGAAAATGTCCTTGCGCCACTTAGACAGTGATCTACTCTTATACATAAATACTCATAAACGTGACTAAAAAATATAGGGTGGACAGGGATTGATAGACAATTTAATTCTTAATACAATTGCGTTATTACATTTTTTAATTTATCCTTACTTTTCAATACAGTTTGCGCCAAGCGAAGCTACGTCAAAAAACATGGCGTCCTAAGCCACTAAAATGTTTCGACAGAAACACGATTTATCATAATAAAAATGTCCTACCTTGAGCTGTTCTTCCATCAGTATCTTGGGCAAAGGATCCTTTCTTGGGAGAAATCGTCTTTTGGTGGAAAGCTGTCCTCTTGCCATGTGGAAAAGTCAACTGCGTTCGGGATGAACTGAAAAGCGTGCCCAACTTTTCACATCGTTGCAAAAATAAATGTCCCCAAATCGCACTAAACGGATATAAATTGCTATAAAACGCTTTAAATTAACTACCTTATGATGTTTTTAACTCCTATAACGAGTGAAAAGATGACCGGAGAAATATAACAGGCTAAACTAACGCTTGGAACAGGTGCGCGCCGGTGTCCACTTTGCTCATGACGCAGCTCCCAAAGAATGACTAGCTTCAGGGTTTTTTCATTTGTAGGGCCTGTGAACGTGCAATCGACCCCGTTGGAATCGTCATCACGTAAAGGCATCCAGGGGAAGACGTAAGAAGTGTCCGTATAGTCATAGCAACGACAGTGCCCTTTTAAATGACTTCAGAAGAGTGGCCAACATTTCTCAAATCTGACTCCATGTCAGGGAAATTGCTGTAGAATGGGCTCTGTTCCACTTAGAGACAAAATTTCAACTCCTATAGAAACTATAGACTGTTTTCTATCCAATAATAATAATAATATGCATATTGTACGATCAAGGATTTTGTGGGAAGCCGTTTAAAAAATTAGCCACATTAGCATAAGTAGTCTAAACAGCGCCCCCATCCCCAACAGGTTAAGCAATAAGGCCCGATGCGGTGTGGTATATGGTAATATACCACGGCTAAGGCGTGTGATTATTCACGACGCAACGTGGAGTGCCTGGACACAGCCCTTAGCCGTGGTATATTGGCCATATATCACAAACCCCAGAGGAGCCTTATTGCTATTATAAACTGTTTCCCAACATAATTAGAGCAGTAAAACTAAATGTTTTGTCATACCCGTGGTATACGGTCTGACATAACATGGCTTTCAGCCATTCAAACCACCCAGTTCGTAAAAACATTTGTTTTTACTACTCTAATTGTGATGGTAACCAGTTTATAAAAGCAATAAGGCACCTCTGGGTTTTGTGGTATATGGCCAATATACCACGGCTAAGGCCTGTGTCAAGGCACTCCGCTTTGCATCGTGGTTAAGCATATTGGTCATATACCACACCCCCTCTAGCCTTAATGCCTAAATAAAGTATACCAATCAATAACAGCTTGGATAAAGTCTATATGAAGCGATTTGAGGTTTCATCCACCATAGATTTTTAGTCTTGCATGAGTTGTTTCTCTCACATATATCACAATAGTTGTTCTCTTTAAAGTGTCTGTAATGCAGTGTCTTTAAAATAATTGTGAGTGGACCGATCCACTGCCAGGCCAGGTCCTCGAGGGCCAACACCTGCAGTGCTGAACGGGAGAGGCAGAGCGTCGGGAGCTCGTTGAGCCTGGCAGCCAGCTGGCAGGCCAGCCAAGGGTGAGTGACAGGTCAGGTGAGCGACGCTGGGACAGTCAGGCGTGGTGAAACCAGCAAGCAGAGCGTAGCAAATTCACTGAATATAAAAAATATGAAAAATTAAAACACACACTCAATGATCTTAAGTGGCGTCAATTACCTGGAGCAGCCGTGAGGGAGACAGGGGATGGAGCCACTGACAGAGGAGCGGATGAGGTGAGGTGGAAGGGGGCTGGGGGATGAGAGAAACCCAGTGACAGGTCCTCTAAAGCCCTGAACTAATTACTCTGTCTCCATAAAGAGACACTGGTCTCTGATCACTGCTAAGGGCGCTCACTGCAGGGTCAGCCCCGCACATCACTCATACACACACCAGCATGTACGAGGGCCTTCACACACAATAAGCACACAGAACTATTTTAACATACATACTTGTAATTTAATTTCTTGCAACTATAGGGGGTGCTGTTTCGCATTAGCATAATTTGCTCTACAGATTAAACTGCCTAGTACTCAATTCTTGCTCGTACAATATGCATATTATTATTATTATTGGATAGAAAACACTCTCTAGTTTCTATAGCCGTTGGAATTTTGTCTCTGAGTGGAACAGAACTCATTCTACAGCACTTTTCCTGATATGGAGTCAGATTTCAGACATCTTGGCCACTGATCTGGAGTCAGTTTAAAGGTCACTGTAAATGCTATGGAGAAACAGACACTGCTTACGTCTTCCCCTGGGTGTCAGTACGTGATGCCGCTTTGAATGGAGTCGATTGCACAATCAGTGCCTCTATAAATCACCAAATACCAGAAGTAACTTCCTTTGGCTGCCTGCGCCTGGCGCGCGAAGGACATCTGACTCGCCTCCTTCCAAGCTTTAGTTTAGCCAGTAATATTTCTCCGGTCATATTTTTACTCGTTATAGGTGTTAACAGCATCATAAGGTAGTTAATTTGAACCGTTTTATAGCAATTTATATCCGTTTAGTGCGATTTTGAGGCATTGCTTTGTTGTGCACTTTGAAGCGCCGGGCACGTTTCGGGGTCCCGGTCGAACGTTAGTGGGCATTTCGACAGACAAGAGGACATCTTTCGACCAAAAGAAGATTAGACCCAAGAAAGGATACATTGCCCAAGATACTGATGGAAGATCACCTCATAGTAAGAAATATTTAAGATGATAAATCGTTGTTCTGTAGAAAAATGTTAAACGCACGTTCCGCCATTTTGTTAGGTGTAGCTTTGCTTGGCGCAACCTGTATTGAAAAGTAAGGATAATTTAAAAAATGTAATTCCGCGATTGTATTAAGAATTAAATTGTCTATCGCTGTCCACCCTATATTTTTTAGTCAAGTTTATGAGTATTTATGTATAAGACTAGATCACTGTCTAATATGGTGCACGACATTTTCTGACCAGCTGGGATACTTTTGTCATTAACTAACCATGATTTTGGTGGCTAAATATGCACATTTTCGAACAAACTGTATATGTATGTTGTAATGTGATGTTACAGGAGTGTCATCTGAAGAATTCTGAGAAGGTTAGTGAAAAAAATGTATATATTTTGGCGATATTTACGTTATCGCTCTCTTTGGCTAGAATCAATGCTCTGGGAATGTTTGCACATGTGGTATGCTAATATAACGATTTATTGTGTTTTCGCTGTAAGACACTTAACAAATCTGAAATATTGTCTGTATTCACAGGATCTGTGTCTTTCAATTAGTGTATGCTGTGTATTTTTACGAAATGTTTTATGATTAGTAATTAGGTAATACACGTTGCTCTGTGTATTTATTCTAGTCGAGTTGTGATGGTGGGTGCAATTGTAAACTATGATTTATACCTGAAATATGCACATTTTTCTAACAAAACCTATCCTATACCATAAATATGTTATCAGACTGTCATCTGATGAGGTTTTTTCTTGGTTAGTGGCTATCAATATCTTTATTTGGCCGAATTGGAGATAGCTACTGGTGGAGAGAGAAAATGGTGGACAAAGAAAAATGGTGTCTTTTGCTAACGTGGTTAGCTAATAGATTTACATATTTTGTCTTCCCTGTAAAACATTTTAAAAATCTGAAATGGTGGCTTTATTCACAGGATCTGTATCTTTCATTAGGTGTCTTGGACTTGTGATTTAATGATATTTAGATGCTACTATTTAATTGTGACGCTATGCTAGCGATGCTACTCAGTGTGGGGGGGGGTGGGGGGTGCTCCCGGACCCGGGGTAGATACTCGTGAAAGGTTAACTTCTTTGGGACAGGGGGGCAGTATTGAGTATCTTGGATAAAAAGGTGCCTAGAGTAAACTGCCTGCTACTCAGTCCTAAGAGCTAGAATATGCATATTATTAGTAGATTTGGATAGAAAACACTGAAGTTTCAAAAACTGTTTGAATAATGTCTGTGAGTATAACAGAACTCATATGGCAGGCAAAAACCTGAGAAAAAATCCAACCAGGAAATGGGAAATCTGAGATTTGTAGTTTTTCAACTCTTTGCCTATCCAAGATAGTGTAAATTTGGTCCGATTGCACTTCCTAAAGCTTCCACTAGATGTCAACAGTCTTTAGAACCTTGTTTGATGCTTCTACTGTGAAGGAGGGGGGAATGGGAGGTAATTGAGTCAGGTGTCTGGCATGAGCTGATCACGTGCGTTCACGTGAGAGTTAGCTGCGTTCCATCGCATTTCTACAGACAAAGGAATTCTCCGGTTGAAACATTATTGAAGATTTATGTTAAAAACATCCTAAAGATTGATTCTATACATCGTTTGACATGTTTCTACGAACTGTAATATGGCTTTTCGTCTGAACTTTCGCATGGACTTGCCCGCGCGTCGTGAGTTTGGATTGTGTACTGAACACGCAAACAAAAAGGAGGTATTTGGACATAAATGGACTTTATCGAACAAATCAAACATTTATTGTGGAACTGGGATTCCTGAGTGCATTCTGATGAAGATCAAAGGTAAGTGAATATTTATAATGCTATTTCTGACATCTGTTGACTCCACAACATGGCAGATACCTGTATGGCTTGTTTTGTTGTCTGAGTGCTGTACTCAGATTATTGCATGGTGTGCTTTTTCGGTAAAGCTTTTTTGAAATCTGACAGCGGTTGCTGTCAGATTTGGATCTAAAATTCCATGCATAACACTGGTATCTTTTAGCAATGTTTATTATGAGTATTTCTGTAAATTGATGTGGCTCTCTGCAAAATCACTGGATGTTTTAGAACGACTGAACGTAACGCGCCAATGTAAACTCAGATTTTTGGATATAAATATGAACTTTATCGAACAAAACATACATGCATTGTGTAACATGAAGTCCTATGTGTGTCATGATGAAGATCAAAGGTTAGTGATTCATTTTCTCTATTTCTGCTTTTTGTGACTCCTCTCTTTGGCTGGAAAAATGGCTGTGTTTTTCTGTGACTAAGTGCTGACCTAACAATCGTTTGGTGTGCTTTTGTCGTAAAGCCTTTTTGAAATCGGACACTGTGGCTGGATTTACAACAAGTGTATCTTTAAAATGGTGTGAAATACATGTATGTTTGAGGAATTTTAACTATGAGATCTGTTGTTTTGGATTTGGCGCCCTGCAATTTCACTGGCTGTTGTTGTGGGACGCTAGCGTCCCGAATATCCCAGAGAGGTTAATCTGAGAAACACTGTGTGGGCAATGGTCAATTTCTACATAATGGATTCTGTTCACCTTTTGTTCCATCTAGAGAGTTGTTTCAGATCATATTTAAGGATGTGTTAAGTATACTAGAACGTCTACAAACACTTTATTTCTTAAAAATCCTCCATTCTCTCCAGTTTACAGTTCTGTCACTGGTCATTTACAGTTACAATATCCTCCCCTCCCTCATCTCTCACACCAACAGTGATAATTATTCCCCTTTTCACAGCTGTAAGTCCTTTATTAGAAATGAAGTGTTACTTTAGCTTTTTGAAGACAGACACATCTGAATCATATATTGAATGATTCAATGCTGCCACCTACATCTAATTCTGCTGGCTTTGCATCCACCCTCTTTCCTCTCCTCGTTTGTCTATCCTTGTCCTCTTTCCTCTCCTTTCATTTTTTTGCGTCATTTGTTTATTCAAACCCTAAATCTGACACTTTCTCCCATCTAAATGTAACCTTCTTCCTCTGTCAACAAAATTCTCCCAATCCTAGTTATTTTTTTCTCTCTCAACATTTCCCTCAGTCTCTTCAAACCAGCCACCAGTCACTGCCCCACCCAAAATCACCCATCTTCTTTGTGTTGGTACACCCCCCCTCCCCTCCCCTCCCCCCCCTTATCTCCAACCCAGTTGGTACTCACCCAGATCAAAGTCCCTCAAACATCTGTGCTGCTGGCTGATGCCATGGCTGGGCCAGCTGGGCCCCCTGTTTGTCAGTCTGGGAGCAGTCCTCTATCTGTACGTCTGTCTGTCTGCGTCTCTGGCTGTGTCCCTCTGTTTGCCTGGGCCTCCTGTCCGGCTGCAGAGAACGAGAACACAAACAAGAGATTGAGACGAGAGGAGTGAGTTCATGTGAAAAACAACCATTACAAAAAACCTTGAGGCAAGACATGCAAACAAACCGCTGACTAAGTGTATCTGAACTGACTCAGGTACCTCTACTTAACGTGTACGCACACAATAATACTTTTGTGAATGTGTAGTGTAAGTTCAGCAAGGAAAGTCCAGCCAGACAGTAGTTTTATCATTAGACGATCTCAGTGAGACTCCAATAACAGTGCTGTCTGTCTGGCCTCTCTCTCCCTGGCTGAACAATTCCAGTCTCTGGTGGTGGAGAAGTCTGTCTGTCTGTCTGTCTCCTTCCCTCTCCTGACAAGGCTGAGGTGGCCCCGTCTCCCCCATGGAGGAGCGGGATTCATTTAGTGAGGTGTCTGATTTGAGGTGAAACCAGACCGATGCCACACAGCAGGATTATTAAAACACTTCATCATGTCTAGTAGGGATGCACAATAAATCGGTGAGCATATCGTAAAAGGCCTATATTAGTAAAAAATGCCAACATCTGCCCGCTGTCTTACGCCAATATGCAAAACCGATGTTAACGCTGACGTGCAAACCTATATAACATAGGTAGATGACGTAATGACGCCACGAAAAATACAGCGCTACACAGAGAAGCAGAAAAATATTAAGCAAACTCTTCCAACAACTAAACAAGTTCAAGTCCAGCAGTCACTTGAAAGAGTATGAACATTACAGCGAGATAACTCAAAGGCAAAATCCATTAACGCCAAGATAAAGGAATTCAATGCCCTTTACAATCAACCCTTCTCTGTTGTGGATGATGTTGGCTTTCGCTGACTGGTTGAGCCCCGGTACACACTTTTTCAGATGCTGCCCTACCGGAGTTACACAGTATTGTTGAAACGTACATCTATGAGCTCACTGCTATTAGCTTCCCGACTGACATTTGGACCAGCGATGCCAGCCCCATGAGCATGCTGAGTCTGACAGCACAATGGGTCGACGAGGATTTGGTACTGAGGAAAGCCGTATTGCATGCTGAAGAATGTGCTGGTTCTCATACCGCTGCTGCCATTTCAATGGCATTTGAGAACATATTTGAAACATGAACACCCTCCTAGCGCCATTTGAACTTGACTGGAGAAAAACGCTAATCAACTGTCTGCAGCAGACGTGATACCCATGGCATTGAAACGCCTGCTCAACAAAACTGCCGACAGACCGGGGGGGGTTAAAACTTACAAAACTACTCGAGGCTGTGAACAAGCAATTTGGTGGCATTGTCTCTGAGCCTCTTTACAATGTTGCCATCAATCTCGATGCTAGGTACAAGAACCGCTACTTCGATGCAGACAAGAAACAGGGTTTATGTGAAATGTTACATACACAGCTGGACAAGATGGACACGGACACAGTGACAGTGCGCACCGAGGAAGCGAGGCATTGGACAGACAGCTGAAACTTCACTGCTTGACATGTATGATGAAATCCTGGTTGATCACCTACGAGCTATCACATCTCCCAAAACATTTTCAACATACATCTGTAAAATTATAGTCTAGAAACTTAAGCTTTGGTTGTCTTCCTCTCAGGCTTCCATGTCTTCTCCCTGGACCTCCTCAATGTCCACCTCTTGAACATCAGACTTAGGCCTCATCTTCACTGTCACTTTCCAACCTTGTTGAGGATGGCTCGTTGTCAGGTTCAAAAAGCCTCAAATTGGCCCAGATGGCCACCAATTTTTCAACCATTGCATTGGTCAGCCTGTTGCGTGCTTTGGTGTGTGTTCCCAAACAAGGACCAGTTGCGCTCCGAGGCGGCTGATGTTGTTGGGATTTGGAGGATGATGGAGGCAACAGGGGAAAGAGCCTCAGATCCACAGAGTCCCTTCCACCAGGTGGCTGATGAGATATGTTGGCACGTCATATTGCGTCTCTATCCCAAAGCCCTTGCTTGGAAGTGTACTTCGCCAGACTGTCTAGAACCTTGCCCTCATCCAGGCCATGGTGGCGAGACACAATAGTGATGACACCATAGGCCTTGTTGCTCTCTGCACCAGACAGGATGCTCTTGCCAGCATACTTGGGGTCCAACATGTACGCTGCGGCGTGTATGGGCTTCAGGCAGAAGTCTTCATGCTTTTTGATGCATTTCAGAACTACAGTTTCCTCTGCTTGGAGCAACAGTAAAGTGGGAAGGGCAGTACGGATTTCTTCTCTTACGTCTGCAAGCAGAGTCTGAACATCAGACAGGATGGCATTGTCTCCCTCAATCCGTGCAATGGCTACTGCTATAGGTTTCAGGAGTTTCAGGCTGCTTACCACACTCTCCCAAAATACATAATCCAGGAGGATCCTCTTGATGGGGCTGTCCATATCGGCAGACTGTGATATGGCCATTTCTTGGAGAGACTCCTTCCCCTCCAGGAGACTGTCAAACATGATGACAACACCACCCCAACGGGTGTTGCTGGGCAGCTTCAATGTGCTGCTCTTATTCTTCTCACTTTGCTGCTATAACTTGATGACCCTTCACATACCTAACCATTTCCTTGGCTCTCTTGTAGACTGTATCCATTGTTTTCAGTGCCATGATGTCCTCGAAGAGCAGATTCAATGCATGAGCAGCACAACCAATGGGTGTGATGTGATGGTAGGACTCCTCCACTTTAGACCAAGCTGCCTTCATGTTAGCAGCATTATTTGTCACCAGCGCAAATACCTTCTGTGGTCCAAGGTCATTGATGACTACCTTCAGCTCATCTGCAATAAAGAGACCGGTATGTCTGTTGTCCCTTATGTCTGTGCTCTTGTAGAATACTGGTTGAGGGTGAAGATGATGTAGTTAATTATTCCTTTCCCACAAACATTCAGCCACCCATCAGAGATGATTGCAATACAGTCTGCTTTCTCTATGATTTGCTTGACCTTCACTTGAACTCTGTTGAACTCTGCATCCAGAGTAGATAAAGCATGTCTGGTTGGAGGGGTGTATGCTGGGCAAAGAACATTCAGAAATCTCTTCCAATTCACATTGCCTGTGAGCATCAGTGGTGAACCAGTTGCATACACCGCTCGAGCAAGACATTCATCGACATTTCTCTGACTACGTTCCTCCATTGAGTCAAAACAACATCTGATTCCAGGAGGACCATGAGCTGTTGCTATCAATAAGGAGTCTGATTCATCATTTTCACCTTGAATAGAAGTAGAGAAACGTTTGTCAGAGGTTGCTTGTTGTAAGCGCTGAGGGAACTTTATGCACTTGGCCAGATGATTCTGCGTCTTTGTTGCATTCTTCACACATGATTTGGCATAGTATTTGCAAATGTACAAATCAAATGTATTTATATAGCCCTTTACATCAGCTGATATATCAAAGTGCTGTACAGAAACCCAGCCTAAAACCCCAAACAGCAAGCAATGCATGTGTAGAAGCAAGGTGGCTAGGAAAAACTCCCTAGAAAGGCCAAAAACACAGATTTTCCTTCTACATTAGCTGCAGTGAAATGTCTCCACACATCAGATTGTGCCCATGGCATTTTCCTGTAAAGATTAGGAAACAAAAAAAACAACAAATACAATTCCAAATACAGATAAATAGTTAATCAGTTAGATTAACCAACTCCTTTGTAAGATAAATGTTTATGGAAACAGGTGCATTAACCTGTTTGGGCTCAAGGGGCAGTATTGAGTAGCCAGATAAAAGGTGCCCATTTCAAAAAGGCCTCGTACTCAATTCTTGCTCGTACAATATGCATATTATTATTACTATTGGATAGAAAACACTCTCTAGTTTCTAAAACCGTTTGAATTATATCTGTGGGTGAAACAGAACTGGACTTAGAGCAATTTTCCTATGTGTATGTCAGAATGCAGAATTTTGCTGGCTGATCTGAGACCTGTGTATTAATTTGCCTGTCCTCTATTGGTTGAGATGCACTGCATACGCCTTCCACTTGGTGTCAGCGAATAGGGAGAGTTGAAATGGAGTTTCTTCATTGTTCTGTTGAAAAATGTCAAATGCATAAGACGCCATTTCCTGCAGTGTAGCCTTGCGTTATCGCAGCCTGTATTGCGCAGTAAGGTTAATTTAAAAAATGTAATTCAGCGATTGCATTAAGAACTAATTTGTCTTTCAATTGCTGTCCAACCTGTATTTTTTTAGTCAAGTTTATGAATAGTTTTCGATTAGAATAGGTGCCTCTCCAAGATGGCGCCGGACAGATTGCTTGACGTTATGGACACTATTCTCATTGTATAAGCACGATTTGTGCCGCTAAATATGCACATTTTCGAACAAACTCTATATGCATTGTGTAATATGATGTTACAGGACTGTCATCTGAAGAATTCTGAGAAGGTTAGTGAAAAAATTAATATACACTGCTCAAAAAAATAAAGGGAACACTTAAACAACACAATGTAACTCCAAGTCAATCACACTTCTGTGAAATCAAACTGTCCACTTAGGAAGCAACACTGATTGACAATAAATTTCACATGCTGTTGTGCAAATGGAATAGACAAAAGGTGGAAATTATAGGCAATTAGCAAGACACCCCCAAAAAAGGAGTGATTCTGCAGGTGGTGACCACAGACCACTTCTCAGTTCCTATGCTTCCTGGCTGATGTTTTGGTCACTTTTGAATGCTGGCGGTGCTCTCACTCTAGTGGTTGCATGAGACGGAGTAATATATGCATATTATTATTAGCATTGGATAGAAAACACTCTGAAGTTTCTAAAACTGTTTGAATCATGTCTGTGAGAATAACAGAACTTATGTAGCAGGCAAAACCCTGAGGACAAACCATTCAGAATTTGTATTTTTTTGACGTCACTGTCTTTTCAATGAAGTTTCTTAGAGACACCAGATTTCTAATGGACTTGCTTGCAGTTCCTACCGCTTCCACTGGATGTCACCAGTCCTTGGAAATCGGTTGAGGTTATTCCTTTGTGTAGTGAAGAAGTAGGGCTATCGTAAATGAGGGTCACATGAAGTACATTTTTGGAGAGAGTCACGTTATGAAAAAAGTTGCGTCAGTTTGGTTTCTTTTTGTATTGAACACAGATCATCCCGTCATCAAATTGATCGATTATTAACGTTTAAAAATACCTAATGTTGTATGACAAAAGTAGTTTGAAATGTTTTGGTAAAGTTTACATGTAACTTTTGATATATTTTGTAGTGACTTGGCGAATGTTGGAAGCTGTGTTTTTCTGGATGAAACGGTCCAAATAAATTGACATTTTGGATATATATCGACGGAATTAATCGAACAAAAGGACCATTTGTGATGTTTATGGGACATATTGGAGTGCCAACAAAAGAATTTCGTCAAAGGTAAAGCATGATTTATATTTTATTTCTGCGTTTTGTGTCGTGCTTGTAGTGTTGAAATATGCTACTCTGTTTGTTTACTGATGTGCTATCATCATAATAGCATCTTATGCTTTCGCCGAAAAGCTTTTTTGAAATCTGACATGTTGGCTGGATTCACAACGAGTGTAGCTTTAATTTGGTATCTTACATGTGTGATTTAATGAAAGTTAGATTTTTATATCATGTTATTTGAATATGGAGCGCTCTATTTTCCCTGGCTATTGGCCGGTGGGACGTTTGCGTCCCACCTGCCCCAGAGAAGTTAAAGTTCAATTTGTAACTAAAATCGTTTTTTATTTCTATTGTAAGGATTTACTCATTTGC
This sequence comes from Salvelinus fontinalis, assembly GCF_029448725.1. NCBI lineage: Eukaryota > Metazoa > Chordata > Actinopteri > Salmoniformes > Salmonidae > Salvelinus > Salvelinus fontinalis. Next base: position 24,590,732 of record NC_074698.1, read on the forward strand.
AATTATGTCTACTTATGATAAGGTAAAAGGTTTATGTTTCTGTCTCCATATGATATGGTAAATATATCCAATGCAAAAAACATCTACATTTAAATGGTATTAATATCAATTCCCATGGAAAGTTGCCACCTCTGAATATTCCCCAAAATGTGTTATCAGTATAGTTTTTTTTGACAATGAATATGATATTGGATGTCATATCGGTACATCCCTAATGTCTAGTAATACACACACTAGCACTTCTAGTTCCTGCAGAGACTCCTACATAACTGAACAGGAGATAGACTTCATCAGGTTGTATGGTCCCTTTAAGATATGTACTCGTATCTTAAATTATATCATTATTATATCATTTACAGACATGTACAAAGACAATAGCTGAGAGATGTGAGACACTTCAAGCTCTTCTGGTTTGTAAGACAAAGTACTGATTCAGAGCATTAATCTAAAACAAATAGGCCCAACTTGAGCCCATGAAGAAAGCCAATCCAACCTGAATCACAACGCGAAGCCAAGTGCAATACCATTCTGACTAACAAAGTCTCTCTGTGACATGTTCTGAATAAAGAACACTCTTCCCCTGTCTTTAATCCAGACCCTGCCATAGCCCCTGGGTCTGACACTCAGAGAGAAGAGAGGTGGACTGAAGGAATCCTCTTATCACCCTCAGGTTTACACAAGCCAGTCACAAATGTCAATCCGATGCAAAATATAGAGGCAAAATGCAAGCACGGAATGTGAGAGGCAGTGCTATTCTCAGAGGTGTGTGTCTCAGGGGGACAGAGGCTTGATCAATAGCTCACCTGCAATGAATATGTGAGTGTTCTTATTGACTGGACAAGCAGATGTGTATTCAAAACCTGACAACAGAAGCATGAGTCCGGTCGATATTTTTTGGGTCCAAAATCACTAATGCCTCCTGGTTCAAACACCATTTTAACAGGCAAAATGGGGATTAAGAGAATCTTAGGTCTGACAATATGCTGTGATTGTGTCAGACTGTGTACAAAATAATGAGTCAACTGTGTGAGGTGAAGAGGGTGCGTCTCCGTGGTCCTGTGGTGGGCAGAGCCTTCCTGGTTGGTCTGTACAGTGAAAGTCATCTGGCTAAACCAGCCTTCAGACCTACATAACAGCGGAACAGCTACTTAGATCTACTACCTCTGAATCGGAGACTAAAATCCCCTTGGCTCACTGCAAAAGCTATCCTCCTTGCCCTGTCTATGACTTATGATCATTTACTCTGTGCTTTCTCATCTCGATCTCTTCTGGCCATCCCTCCTTCACCCCCTCTTCTCCTTTCTCTGACCTGTACTCATTCTCTATGCATCCGTCTCCCGCCTTGCTTCTTCTCTTCCCCTCCCTTCCTGACTGATAGGCATTGGTCAGCGGTGTGGTAATGAGTTGGTACTCCAGGAAATGAGGGTTGACCTGCAGTGTGTGATCCTGTAATCAGGTTGGGTAAACGCTGGGGCCTCGCCCTGCCACCCTCCTTGCCTCTGCACTCCCTGCCCCGGCCTGTCTGTCTGTCTGTCTGTCCACCAGTGAGCCTTATCGTTTAGTCAGGTTGGAGAGGGGAGGGGAGATGAGATGACAACACAGACACCCACTGCCATCCATCCTGTCAAGACTCCATGGCAGAGCAAACCTACATCTCCTCAGCTTGAGAGAGCAGGGATTGGATGGTGAGGAGGGGAGGAGAGGAGGATGGAGCTGAGAGAGACAGGAGAGTAGCGGGGGGAAACAAAAGTGTAAGAAGAAAACAAATGGAAAGCAGAAAAAGCAAAGTGAGAGGAAGAATGGGAGATGAGAGGCAGGATGAAAGATGGGTCGATGTACTACAGGCTGATGAAAAAGAGAGAAGGGGAGCAGCAGACAAGGAGAGGATAGAAACAAAACGAGAAAGGATTGAAGACAAATTAAGCAGAGGGCGGAAAGGGACGGGAGAGATGGGGATAGACATTAAAAGACGTCAGCCATGATACGGGGAAAAAGAAAGAGAAAAAAGGACTGTTCCTCACAGGTTCACCGCTGCTGAAACCCCCTAAGACTTGAAAAAGAGGAATATTTAGAGAGCGGCAGCTGGCCAGGGGGTCACATCAAGCGCTTGACCATGTTTAAAAAGAGCCACTAAGAGTGAATAACTGTCATAATTATGAGCACAACTGGGCCAGTCTGCTGCTGCACACACAGTGGAGGATCTGGGTTATTCACACACACACAGGGCCATAAAGGAGTAATATGCCTAGGGTAACTCAAAGGTCGCCTACGATACTCGCATCCTGTCCAGGGGGTTTACACCATCAGCCAATCCGGTGGCTACTTAATACTAGGGCTGGGAATTGCCAGGAATCTCACGATACGATATTATCACGATACTTAGGTGCCAATACAATACGTGTTACGATTCTGTATGTATTGCAAATCGATGTTCCAAGCATATTGCTCACCATTTGATCTGCTGCAGAGGCACAACAGAGAGTCATGAGAAAATGCATTTTAATCAATCTATTTAAAAAGAAGTTGGAGAACAATAATATGAAGGAAAAATACTGTAGTTTTGGTGTAGTAATTGGTACAGCCAATTAGCGCAAAAATAACATTGCGATATTGTCAAAACAATACGATATGGCCTCCCGAGTGACGCAGTGGTCTAAAGCGCCACTACACCCTCCAGTTCGATCCCAGGTTGTGTCACAGCTGGCCGTGACCGGGAGCCCCATGGGGTGGCGCATAATTGGCCCAGCGTCGTCCGGGTTAGGGGAGGGTTTGGCCGGGGGATTTCCTTGGTTCATCATGCTCAGCGACTCCTTGTGGCCGACCGGGCGCCTGCAAGCTGATCTCAGTTGTCAGTTGGACAGTCTTTCCTCCAACACATTGGCGCAGCTAGCTTCTGGGTTAAGTGAGCACTGTGTTAAGAAGCAGTGAAGCAGAGCAGCGCGGCAGGTCATGTTTGTTTCGGGGGCCATAACTCCCACAGAACTACTTGACCTCTTACTCCCCTCTCTCTCTAGATGAAATCCTGCGACTAATGAAGGCCGGCTACCCAACAACCTGTCTACTTGACCCCATCACCTCCTCCAGACCATCTCTACAGACCTTCTCCCATTCCTCACTTGCCTCAACTCCACCCTGACCACTGGCTGCGTCCACTCTGACTTCAAGTTTGCCTCTCCTTAAGAAACCAACACTTCATCCCTCTGACGTCAACAACTACAGACCGGTATCCCTTTTCTTCTTTCCAAAACACTTGAGCGTGCTGTAACTCTTGTTATCACTCTCAGAACAATCTTGTTGATCTTAACCAGTTACGCTTCAAGTCGTGTCACTCATCAGAGACTGTTTTCCACTCTGCCAAAGCTGACTCGATGTCTGCACCACGTACTTTCACTACTGGTGTCCCCCAGGGCTCAGTTGTAGGCCCGCTCCTCTATACACTAAGTCATTCTGCTCTGTCATATCCTTTCATGGTCTTCCTATCATTGCTATGCAGATGACACTACTTTTTCTCCTTCCCCCCCTTCTGACAGCCAGGTGGAGACACGCATCTGAGTGCCTGGCATATCTCAGCTTGGATGTCGGCCCACCACGTCAAGCTCAACAAAACACAGCTGCTCTTCCTCCCAGGGAAGGCCTGCCCGCTCCAAGACTTCTCCATCACAGTTGACAACTCCAAGGTGCCCCCCTCCCAGAGTGCAAAGAACCTTGACGTGACCCTGCACAACACTGCCATTCTCTGCAAACATCAAAGCAGTTCACTCTCTTCAGAGTACAACCTTTCCGCACACAGGAAGCGGCGCAGGTCCTAATCCAGGCACGTCTAAACTACTGCAACTCTTTTGGCTGGGCTACCAGCTTCTGCCATCAAACTCCTGCAACTTGGTGGAACAAATTTCCCCCTAAAGTCAGGGCAGTGGAGTCTCTGCCCATCTTTCAAAAACATCTGGAAGAAATGTGTTGAGGGAAATGTACTTGATACAATTGTGATGTATTGTCTCACCTAACTATCTTAAGATGAATGTACTAATTGTAATTCGCTCTGGATATGAGCTTCTGCTAAATGACTAGAATGGTAAACTTAGAATGAACAGTATGTGCTCACAGACCTAGACACACATTATGGTTACATATGGTTCTTATGCACAGCTCATTTGTGTATGCAAATAAGCATCTTGACAGGAACTGTAGTACAAATCTGTTTATTTGTGAAAACTGGAACTAAGAGGGTAAATCAATTGGAATCTCTTTTTGACAGCACCCCTTTTGATTTGAAGCAAACTTGACATCCATATTGTCCCATTGTATAAGTGCTCAGAAAGTGACTTTTTGGACCCGAATGCCAAAAGATTCAAGAGATAAAAAGGTACCAGACTTCCATGTCTTCATCACCGCAAAAGATAAACGGTTGAGATTGATATCACTTACAAACAGGATTATCAAACTACTCAATTTGTTGTCATTTTAATTTGATTTTTTACCTTAAACTTTAATTATCTAAAAATGCGTAAACTACTGTTTTTTTTAGATTCCCATAGGTTGTAGCTTAGAGCCTTGTGTTGTGCTCACCATCGGTTGAGACAACATGTTCTTGAATACAGGGTGGGTGTCATGTTTTGGTAACTAAATGTACTTAAATGGGAATAAAATTGACATTTCCACTTTCAAATGGTACCACAAAGATGGTGTGAGGGAGAACGTTGCCTTGAATGGGAATATCTGTTTGTTTTAATTATACTGTTTATACTCCATAGGAAGCCATAGAAATATAGACAATAGTATAGACATGACCATTTAACCTGTTGAGGATGGGGGCGCTGTTGTGACTATTTATGCTAATCGTGTAATTTTTGAAACGGCTTCCCACAAAATCCTTGATCGTACAATATGCATATTATTATTATTATTGGATAGAAAACAGTCTATAGTTTCTATAGGAGTTGAAATTTTGTCTCTAAGTGGAACAGAGCCCATTCTACAGCAATTTCCCTGACATGGAGTCAGATTTCAGAAATTTTGGCCCCTGATCTGGAGTCAGTTAAAAGGGCACTGTTATTGCTATGAGTATACGGACACTGCTTACGTCTTCCCCTGGATGCCTTTACGTGATGACGATTTGAATGGGGTCGATTGCGCGTTCACAGGCACTACAAATTAAAAAACCCTGAGGCTAGTCACTCTTTTCTTGGTGCGTCATGCGCCTAGAGGACACCGACCCGCACCTGTTCCAAGCATTAGTGGAGGGAGTAATATTACTCGGGTCATGTTTCTACTCGTTATGGGAGTTAAAAACATCATAAGGTAGTTAATTTAAAGCGTTTTATAGCAATTTATATCCGTTTAGTGCGATTTTGGGACATTTATTTCTGAAACGCTGTGAATTGCTGGGCACGCTTCCAGTTCATCCCGAACGCAGTTGGCATTTCCACATGGCAAGAGGACAGCTTTCCACCAAAAGACGATTACTCCCAAGAAAGGATCCTTTGCCCAAGATACTGATGGAAGAACAGCTCAAAGTAGGACATTTTTATTATGATAAATCGTGTTTGTCGAAAAATGTTAGTGGCTTAGGACGCCATGTTTTTTGACGTAGCTTCGCTTGGCGCAAACTGTATTGAAAAGTAAGGATAAATTAAAAAATGTAATTCCGCGATTGTATTAAGAATTAAATTGTCTATCAATCCCTGTCCACCCTATATTTTTTAGTCACGTTTATGAGTATTTATGTATAAGAGTAGATCACTGTCTAAGTGGCGCAAGGACATTTTCTCACCAGCTTGGCTACATTTCACATTGTCTAACCATGATTTTGGTGGCTAAATATAAACATTTTCGATCAAACTCTATATGGATTGTGTAATATGATGTTACAGGAGTGTCATCTGAAGAATTCTGAGAAGGTTAGTGAAAAAATAAATATATTTTGGCGATGTTGACTTTTATCGCTCACTTTGGCTAGAATCAATGCTGGGCTGCTATGTGCTATGTGCTATGCTAATATAACGATTTATTGTGTTTTCGCTGTAAGACACTTAGAAAATCTGAAATATTGTCTGTATTCACAGGATCTGTGTCTTTCGATTAGTGTATGCTGTGTATTTTTACGAAATGTTTGATGATTAGTAAGTAGGTAAACACGTTGCTCAATGTAGTTTCTCTAGTCCATTTGTGACGGTGGGTGCAATTGTAACCTATGCCATCTACCTGAAATATGCACTTTTTTCTAACAAAACCTATCCCATACCATAAATATGTTATCAGACTGTCATCTGATGAGTTTTTTTCTTGGTTAGGGGCTATAAATATCTTAGTTTAGCCGAATTGGTGATAGCTACTGGTGTTGGTGGACAAATAAAAGATGGTGGATTATGCTAATGTGTTTTTAGGTAATAGATGTACATCTTTACATATTGTGTCTTCCCTGTAAAACATTTTAAAAATCGGACATGTTGGCTGGATTCACAAGATCTGTGTCTTTCATTAGCTGTATTGGACTTTAATGTGTGAAAGTTAAATATTTAAAAAAAAAAAAAAAAATTGAATTTCGCGGCTCTGCCTTTTCAGTGGGGGGGTGGGGGAGTGCCGCTAGCGGCACCCTCATCCTAGACAGGTTAAGTTGACATCTGATGGTGGGTGGACCGGCACCCATCTCTGTGGTAGTAATTAGAAGATACAATTTTAATTAAATTTACATTTCAATGGTATACCAGCTAAATTACAGTGGTCTGAAGGGATAGGTCCATTCTATGAATAATTGTTCTATGCTTGAAATGACACCCACCATTCAAGATCATGTTGTGTCAACAGATAGCGGGCACAACACAAAACCCGCAGAAGATGTGAAGTTGGGTCGAAGCTACAATATACGCCCATATCAACAACAAAAAATGAGTTTACGCATTTATGCTAATTGGTCAAAACATTTAATGAGAACACATTTTTTAGGAAGAAATTATCAAATAGTTTGACAACCCTGCTTGTGATGTCATTTAAACTCAACAGTTTATATTTTCCCAGTGATGAAGACGTGGATGTCTCATGGTATGGTATGCAAAGTGGATGAACTTTGAGCACCTTTATCTCCTGAATGTTTTGGCAATCAAGTCCAAAAAGTCACTTTCTGGCCCCTTCTTCCATGGGCAAACATCAATGGAAAGTTTTGCTTCAATCAAAAGGGATGCTGTCAAAAATGTATTGAATTCAAATGGATTAAACCAACATACAATTGTGTGTGCGTGAGTACTGCGTGTGTGGGAGTCAGATAATGGACTGATGAGTCCAAGCCTAATCTCTGGCCATGTTTACACAAACACACATTCAGATAAACACAGTCCCCCTGACCTCTTCACCTAGCTTCATCAACTCATCCATCTCCTAACCTCTCAAGCACCGTCTCTTTTGATCTACTTTTCACAATATCACACTACCTCCCTCTATCCCTCTCCTTCAAATTTCCCATTCTAAATCAATTTCCTCCCTCCCCTCTTTTTCTCTGCCCATTCACAATAGCAGCCTTTCCAGGAGGGCCATCAATCTTCTTCAAGGAGAGCCGAGCCAGAGAGCGCTAAGGCTACGGCAGATTACCATCTCTCCTTACTGATCACTGCTGCTGCTCACTGGACAGCACAAGGAGGGAGGCACAGGGAGGGAGATCGTGGTTGCAGCCCAAACCAAGAGAGAGCTACACCCACCAAATCTGCAAAAGGTATTTGCATCCTAATTCAGAGGTGTATACATTTAAAACGAAACTGAGAACTCCCTACCTGTCCAACCCACACCTGTCTGCCTGTCCCCTGAGAGGACTCAGAGCCTAAGGAGAGAGCATTTAGCTAGGTTTTCTATAGATAGATAAGACCCACTTCTAGTCTTTAGTCTATATGTAATGACAGGGTAGAGGTAATAGCCCAGTGATTGTGGGTATCCATAACCAGCCTACAAGGGTTGGCTTCCACTTACAGCCTGTGAGATACAGTAGTTAGAGGGAGAGTAGAGGACAAGTGAGGGGCAGATAAGATAGAGGTGGAAGAGAGGGGAGTATTATGCGTTAGGTAGAGGCTGGGAGGCAGGGGGGCAATGAAGCAGCTGATGTTTATTCACTTGTCAAAACGCTACAGGCAAAGACATACGAGGTGTGCCTTACGGAGACTTCAGGGCAGAACAGAGAGGGTTAGGGGGGTGTGTGTGTAGTTAAGGGGAGGTATTATGGTGTTAGTGTGGGGGGTGTTAGATATTTATTTACAGGCCAGGATTAGGGGGATGAGGAAGAGAAGAGACGTGACCTTGCAGCCAAGAGTTTTTTTTTTTTTTTTACGAGACGCCTCACAATAATCCACACACCTACCCACACACACGCCTGTGCCACCACCAAGGCCAGTACTCTACTCTAGAGAGGCTGGTGGAGAGGGGGGAGAGGAGGGGGTGAGGACTGAGCGACAAGGGCTCAGATCTTATATATCTCCATGCTGTCTTCGGTAACTCCCTGCAAGTTCAAAATCTAACTGGAATAATAGGAATCACTCATATCATTCTGCAGTGTAAGGTCCTTGTTTCTCCTTCGAAAAGCAGGGCCATCTCAGCTTGGATAAGAACCTAAGCACCAGGATAGCTTTATACAGTTATCCTATAACTTAATGCAATGTCTCTTCCTCCTCACTGAGGTTAAGGCTTTACACAGTTATCCTATAACTTAATGCAATGCCTCTTCCTCCTCACTTTACACAGTTATCCTATAACTTAATGCAATGCCTCTTCCTCCTCACTGAGGTTAAAGCTTTACACAGTTATCCTATAACTTAATGCAATGCCTCTTCCTCCTCACTTTACACAGTTATCCTATAACTTAATGCAATGCCTCTTCCTCCTCACTGAGGTTAAAGCTTTACACAGTTATCCTATAACTTAATGCAATGCCTCTTCCTCCTCACTTTATACAGTTATACTATAACTTAATGCAATGCCTCTTCCTCCTCACTTTATACAGTTATACTATAACTTAATGCAATGCCTCTTCCTCCTCACTTTATACAGTTATACTATAACTTAATGCAATGCCTCTTCCTCCTCACTGAGGTTAAGGCTTCACACAGTTATCCTATAACTTAATGCAATGCCTCTTCCTCCTCACTGAGGTTAAGGCTTTATACAGTTATCCTATAACTTAATGCAATGCCTCTTCCTCCTCACTGAGGTTAAGGCTTTATACAGTTATCCTATAACTTAATGCAATGCCTCTACTTCCTCACTGAGGTTAAGGCTTTACACAGTTATCCTATAACTTAATGCAATGCCTCTTCCTCCTCACTGAGGTTAAGGCTTTATACAGTTATCCTCTAACTTAATGCAATATCTCTTCCTCCTCACTGAGGTAAAGGCTTTATACAGTTATCCTATAACTTAATGCAATGCCTCTACTTCCTCACTGAGGTTAAGGCTTTACACAGTTATCCTATAACTTAATGCAATGCCTCTTCCTCCTCACTGAGGTTAAGGCTTTATACAGTTATCCTATAACTTAATGCAATGTCTCTTCCTCCTCACTGAGGTTAAGGCTTTACACAGTTATCCTATAACTTAATGCAATATCTCTTCCTCCTCACTGAGGTTAAGGCTTTACACAGTTATCCTATAACGTAATGCAATGCCTCTTCCTCCTCACTGAGGTTAAGGCTTTGGGGGTGTTGCCAACTTTCAGTACGCTGTCACCTTGTTGTCTGGGGATCAGAGTTGAGGACAGGGGTTATACTTAGAGCTGTCTACATACTGTACGTCCCGCACACAGCGCTGACTTGGGATCAGTAGCTCTGTTCGGGGTTCTGTGCCACACGGCGGGGAGGAGAGGTATGGCTCAGCGCTAAAGACTGACACTAACTTAATCACTGTTAATTGAGTAGGCTGCTGGGGAAGATGCAACATTAAAAGGGGCAATCTGAAATTGAGGGATGGGGCTGGAGAAATGTAACCACTATGAAATTCATAGGCAGAGCTATGAATGCAAGGACTGACAAAATGTAAGTTTGAACTATGTTTTGAGGCTATATAGTTTACAAACAGTGGAGTAAAACAAGCTTATATTTTGGGTTCTGATGGGGTACGACAGTGGATCTAAGCTCATGAGGCATTTCTAAATTATATTCTTCAAGAATGAAATGGGTACTTATCATTCATACGTTTAAAAAAAAGAAATGGATGCCGCAACTGCAGATTGCCCCTTTAAAGGATAAAAACGGTAGACAGGGCTGGCTCAGCCTGTCATTAGGTGTCTAATCACTGAGAAGACACACACATACACACACACACACACACACACACATCAGATCACTATCGGATATTAGCCCAGAACCACTCAGGACCCTCAAAGGGGCTTTGATCAGTCGAGGGGCGAGGAGAGCAAACAGACAGAGGGGGGGGGGGGGGGGGGGCGTGGACACAGCCCACACACACCGTCAAAGGAGCGAGGGACAGAGAGACAGGCGAGTGTCCTTCCCTGTCATCAGGACCCGGAGGTGTCCAAGGAAATGACAGAGGGGCATATTCAAACGGCTGCCTGCCTCCATAGCTGCCCCCAAGAAGCTTGGATCAATTACAATGTAACTGCTTAAGTTAGGCTGCTACCCCCAAAGTCAGGGTGCTACCCCCAAAGTTAGGGGGGAATGTAACCCCATTCCATGGCCTTCAATATCATCAACTTGAGCAACAACACATGCTCTTGCTAGTGATCCCAGCAGCAGTTTTAGTGAGACAGCTGAAGTGACAGTGAGTTGTATAAAGCCTATAGCAGTGGGTTGTGTATAGCCTATAGATAGCTGGTGAGTGGATTTATGAAGATGGAGGGGTCCTGTAATAGAGTGTTGATGAATTGACCAGCCTCCACCCTTCCCTGACCATAGGGAGCATGTCTGGGAGAATGAGACTGGATATCTGTCAAACTGTCTGGAGCTGACAGGGTTAAAAATCAACTGATAAAACTACTGCTCTATCTAAAGACAGAGAAGAAAGGAAAAGGACACAATAGGAAAAAGCCCAGCAGGAACAAGCAGAGAGAGGACAAGCTCTTCCCTCTTACAAATGCTGACAGCCTCACATTGCCAAATGAAAGGTTTTTGAGCACACACACAATGACAATGACTTGCACACGTTTCTTTCTTGTGCCGCAACATTCATACACTTTGCTGTCGTGGCTCAGATCATGGATGCCGTGAGAACAAAGATTTTACAGATCGTGTGAGATGCTTTAGCGGTGGACTGCAGGGGTCTGACATCCCCTGCCACGGAGACAGAGGTACGGAGCAATGGAGGAGAGAGAGAAAGGAAGAGAGGGAAGAAGAATGAGAGAGCGAGAATCCAAATGAAAGGCTGCCAAGCAAAAAGGAGGTAGAGTATCTGTACACTGAAAAGCAATACAAAGCAGACATAATGAAAGAAGATGAGAGCTACATTGGCAATGTGTGAGAGAAGCATGGCAATGTGTGAGAGAAGCACAGCATTCATCGAGCTTTTATTTCTGAAATGGGCAGAAGAATATAGATTTAAGTAGATTTAAGTTTAAGTAAAAATGCCTCACAAGAATCACAATGTCAAACAATTACTCTGATCAGAATGGGATCAGAGGCCAACAGAGTAATGTTTTATTTAGGGATGTGCCAAATGGACATTTTTTCTTAACGTTTAAACTGCCATGTTTGGGGGGGGGGGGGGGGGGGGGGGCCGTTTAAAAAAATAAGAAAAAAAAAACGATGCACATTTATTCATAATGCAAATGAAATGGTCCTATTACAGATGTATGACCGTTAGGGCCGGGCAATGAAGTTCTATCTACCGCGACACTTTAAACACACACAGAACGCAGTACAGTAACATGTCCATAATTAATCACTTTGACAATTTAAAAAAAGTGCCGCATCAGCAGCGTATGTACCTTTTCAGACACTAAAATTCTGCTCCAGCATAGAACGTTCAACTGTTTCCCTGACAACAAACGTTGCTGATTGATGTGCTGCTGTGTCGTTCATGCTGTTTTTTATGGTAGGGTAGCTAGAAGTGCTTTCTTTCTATTAAATGTCTTCGTAAGTCGCGATAACTAACATACTTTAAAGTACTTTTCTTTAGTCAGAGCACAGGCAGCAGGCATGCTAGGATTGAAAGTTCTGGTCCAGTAGTGATGGAAGGTAGTCCCGCTTCGGCATTACTTTACAGACAAGTAAAATGGCGTTCATGTCTCCAGAGAAGGTTTCTTGTCTGCGTTTTAAAAGCCGTAGTGTAGCCTTCCCTAACATGCTGACCAGACCGGACACGTCGCGTGCGCGAGCGTTGCAATATAAATTTAGAAATCCATTTTATTAAATTATTGCGCGCCAACGAACGTCTGCGACGCCAAGGGCTAAAATAGACCTCATTCCTATTTCTGACGCAGATCGCGCTGCAAGTCCTGCCTCTCCCATCTCCTCATTGGTTTATAGAAGCAGGTACCCACGTGCCATCTCCTCATTGGTTATACCCACGTGGGTGATTGAAAGATGAACTGTTTTGCCGGTAGTCGTGGTAATACAATTAAAGTTCAGATGCGATCACCATATAAGTTAAACGATGACAAGCCTGGAAGGTGGAGAGATGACTAGAAACGATTCGGTTGGCCGTTTTGTGTGTGCATTAATTGTCGGAGTAGAGGTCCTTGTGCATTTCAAGTTAAATAACAACTCAATGTTTATATCCCAGGACAAATTAGCTAGCAACAGCAAGCTAGCTAAATAGGACAAATTAACGTTAGCTAGCAAGTGCAAGCTAACTAGCTAAATTGCCATACATGTTTAATGCTTTTCGACCTGTCCCCAAATTAATGTAATTGGTTCAGAGTTTGTTTTGATATTTAAACCTGCGTCTCATGATCGCATTTGGTGTGGGGGGGGCAAAATACATTTATGCACGATGGCGCACGCGCACAGTTTGGGTTCCATGTAACAGACAAACAAGCATGTCGTAACCGAGGCGCTTTCAAGAGGACACATATTATATCTGAAAAGGGTAATCAATCAATCTTGATTCCAAGATGGCGTAGCAGTCGGACGTGTGTTTGTATTGTCCTGTATTGTCCTGTAGCGTGTAAATAGTAAATAGTAAATAGTCTTCGTATTTTTCGTATACATTTCGTATATATTTTAATTTCACTTTCCATCTAGGAACTGAATATACATTCCTACATTCCGCCTCACCCAATGTGGTACGGACCTGCTATTTTTTTTATACTTTAGAACCGTAACCCCAAGCTGAAGCTAGCCAGATAACTAGCTACTAGCTAGTAGTCAGTTAGCCACTGCTGCGGTCTTCACCCTCAACTCGGACACAGCCAGCTTCAATACCGGGCCAATACCTACCAGTCTGCAAGCGCGATATCAACCGAGAGCATATAGGACTGCTTTTTCTCTACCACATCACCGGATTCCTGACGCAAGCTCTGGACAATTACACCGTATCATCACAGCTAGCTAGCTGCAACCGAGTGGCTACTACTGGCTAACACCTCTGTCCCGAAGCAAGCACCAGTTAGCCTTGAGCTAGCCTCGAGCTAGGCCCATCTGCCGGCTAGCTGCAAGCGCGATATCAACCCAGAGCATATAGGACTGCTTTCTCTCTACCACATCACCGGATTCCTGACGCAAGCTCTGGACAATTACACCGTATCATCACAGCTAGCTAGCTGCAACCGAGTGGCTACTACTGGCTAACACCACTGTCCCGAAGCAAGCACCAGTTAGCCTTGAGCTAGCCTCGAGCTAGGCCCATCTGCCGGCTAGCTGAAGAGCTAGCGCTAGCGCCACTGCGCCAGACCCCCTCCGTCTGAGCAGACCACCCCCCGGGCTACTAACTTTATACGCCGCGTGCTAGCTTAGTGGAGGCCTCCTCTGCTCCATCTACGGCTGCCCCCTGGACACTATGATCACTTGGCTACATAGCTGATGCATGCTTGACTGTCCATTAATTCACGGTACTCCATTCTGTTTATTTGTGCTTTACCTGTCGGCTCTGTACTTTAACTCAGGATCTGTGTGTAGTTAATCCGACCCTCTCTGCCTAGTCGTCGCCATTTTTACCTGTTGTTGCTGTGTTAGACTAACACCCTGTTATTGCTGCTGTTATCTTACCTGTTGTTTTAGCTAGCTCTCCCAATCAAGACCTGCAATCACTTTATGCCTTATTGTATGTCTCTCTCAAATATCAATATGCCTTGCATACTGTTGTTCAGGCTAGTTTTCATTATCATTGTTTTGGTTTGCAATGGACCCTGTAGTTCCACTCTCCGTACCTCTGATACCCCCTTTGTCCCACCCCCCACACATGCGGTGACCTCACCCATTGAGACCAGCATGTCCAGAGATACAACCTCTCTTATCATCACCCAGTGCCTGGGCTTGCCTCCGCTGTACCCGCGCCCCTCCATACCCCTGTCTGCACATTATGCCCAGAATCTATTCTACCACGCCCATAAATCTGCTCCTTTTATTCTTTGTCCCCAACGCTCTAGGCGACCAGTTTTGATAGCCTTTAGCCGCACCCTCATCCTACTACTCCTCTGTTCCTCGGGTGATGTGGAGGTAAACCCAGGCCCTGCATGTCCCCAGTCACCCTCATTTGTTGACTTCTGCGATCGAAAAAGCCTTGGCCTCATGCATGTCAACATCAGAAGCCTCCTCCCTAAGTTTGCCTTACTCACCGCTTTAGCACACTCTGCCAATCCTGATGTCCTTGCCGTGTCCGAATCCTGGCTTAGGAAGGCCACCAAAAATTCTGAGATTTCCATACCCAACTATAACACTTTCCGTCAAGATAGAACTGCCAAAGGGGGAGGAGTTGCAATCTACTGCAGAGATAGCCTGCAAAGTTCTGTCATACTTTCCAGGTCTATGCCCAAACAGTTCGAACTTCTAATTTTAAAAATTAATCTCTCCAGAAATAAGTCTCTCACTGTTGCCGCCTGCTACCGACCCCCCTCAGCTCCCAGCTGTGCCCTGGACACCATCTGTGAATTGATCGCTCCCCATCTAGCTTCAGAGTTTGTTCTGTTAGGTGACCTAAACTGGGATATGCTTAACACCCCGGCAGTCCTACAATCCAAGCTTGATGCCCTCAATCTCACACAAATCATCAAGGAACCCACCAGGTACAACCCTAAATCCGTAAACATGGGCACCCTAATAGACATTATCCTGACCAACCTGCCCTCCAAATACACCTCTGCTGTCTTCAATCAAGATCTCAGCGATCACTGCCTCATTGCCTGTATCCGCCACGGGTCCGCGGTCAAACGACCACCCCTCATCACTGTCAAACGCTCCCTAAAACACTTCAGCGAGCAGGCCTTTCTAATCGACCTGGCCCGGGTACCCTGGAAGGATATTGACCTCATCCCGTCAGTTGAGGATGCCTGGTCATTCTTTAAATGTTACTTCCTCACCATATTAGACAAGCATGCTCCGTTCAAAAAATGCAGAACCAAAAACAGATATAGCCCTTGGTTCACTCCAGACCTGACTGCCCTCGACCAGCACAAAAACATCCTGTGGCGAACTGCAATAGCATCGAAGAGCCCCCGCGATATGCAACTGTTCAGGGAAGTCAGGAACCAATACACGCAGTCAGTCAGGAAAGCAAAGGCCAGCTTTTTCAAGCAGAAATTCGCATCCTGTAGCTCTAACTCCAAAAAGTTCTGGGATACTGTAAAGTCCATGGAGAACAAGAGCACCTCCTCCCAGCTGCCCACTGCACTGAGGCTAGGTAACACGGTCACCACCGATAAATCCGTGATAATCGAAGACTTCAACAAGCATTTCTCAATGGCTGGCCATGCCTTCCTCCTGGCGACTCCAACCTTGGCCAACAGCCCCGCCCCCCCCGCTGCTACTCGCCCAAGCCTCCCCAGCTTCTCCTTTACCCAAATCCAGATAGCAGATGTTCTGAAAGAGCTGGAAAACCTGGACCCATACAAATCAGCTGGGCTTGACAATCTGGACCCCCTATTCCTGAAACTGTCCGCCGCCATTGTCGCACCCCCTATCACCAGCCTGTTCAACCTCTCCTTCGTATCATCTGAGATCCCCAAGGATTGGAAAGCTGCCGCGGTCATCCCCCTCTTCAAAGGGGGAGACACCCTGGACCCAAACTGTTACAGACCTATATCCATCCTGCCCTGCCTATCTAAGGTCTTCGAAAGCCAAGTCAACAAACAGATCACTGACCATCTCGAATCCCACCGTACCTTCTCCGCTGTGCAATCCGGTTTCCGAGCCGGTCACGGGTGCACCTCAGCCACGCTCAAGGTACTAAACGACATCATAACCGCCATCGATAAAAGACATTACTGTGCAGCCGTCTTCATCGACCTGGCCAAGGCTTTCGACTCTGTCAATCACCATATTCTTATCGGCAGACTCGGTAGCCTCGGTTTTTCTAATGACTGCCTTGCCTGGTTCACCAACTACTTTGCAGACAGAGTTCAGTGTGTCAAATCGGAGGGCATGTTGTCCGGTCCTCTGGCAGTCTCTATGGGGGTACCACAGGGTTCAATTCTCGGGCCGACTCTTTTCTCTGTATACATCAATGATGTTGCTCTTGCTGCGGGCGATTCCCTAATCCACCTCTACGCAGACGACACCATTCTATATACTTCCGGCCCTTCCTTGGACACTGTGCTATCTAACCTCCAAACGAGCTTCAATGCCATACAACACTCCTTCCGTGGCCTCCAACTGCTCTTAAACGCTAGTAAAACCAAATGCATGCTTTTCAACCGTTCGCTGCCTGCACCCGCACGCCCGACTAGCATCACCACCCTGGACGGTTCCGACCTAGAATATGTGGACATCTATAAGTACCTAGGTGTCTGGCTAGACTGCAAACTCTCCTTCCAGACTCATATCAAACATCTCCAATCCAAAATCAAATCAAGAATCGGCTTTCTATTCCGCAACAAAGCCTCCTTCACTCACGCCGCCAAACTTACCCTAGTAAAACTGACTATCCTACCGATCCTCGACTTCGGCGATGTCATCTACAAAATAGCTTCCAACACTCTACTCAGCAAACTGGACGCAGTTTATCACAGTGCCATTCGTTTTGTTACTAAAGCACCTTATACGACCCACCACTGCAACCTGTATGCCCTAGTCGGCTGGCCCTCGCTACATGTTCGTCGTCAGACCCACTGGCTCCAGGTCATCTACAAGGCTATGCTAGGTAAAGTGCCGCCTTATCTCAGTTCACTGGTCACGATGGCTACACCCACCCGCAGCACGCGCTCCAGCAGGTGTATCTCACTGATCATCCCTAAAGCTAAAACCTCATTTGGACGCCTTTCCTTCCAGTTCTCTGCTGCCTGCGACTGGAACGAATTGCAAAAATCTCTGAAGTTGGAGACTTTTATCTCCCTCAACAACTTTAAAAATCTGCTATCCGAGCAGCTAACCGATCACTGCAGCTGTACATAGTCCATCTGTAAACTACCCACCCAATTTACCTACCTCACCCCCCATACTGCTTTTATTTATTTACTTTTCTGCTCTTTTGCACACCAGTATCTCTTCTTGCACATGTTCATCTGATGATTTATCACTCCAGTGTTAATCTGCTAAATTGTAATTATTCGATTTATTGCCTACCTCATGCCTTTTGCACACATTGTATATAGATTCTCTTTTTTCTACCATGTTATTGACTTGTTTATTGTTTACTCCATGTGTAACTCTGTGTTGTCTGTTCACACTGCTATGCTTTATCTTGGCCAGGTCGCAGTTGCAAATGAGAACTTGTTCTCAACTAGCCTACCTGGTTAAATAAAGGTGAAATAAAATAAAATAAAAAATACAGGCTACACCAGTACCCTACTGTGATTTCATATGAGACAGAAACCCCCCTACCCACTAATTAACTACCCCGTGCAAGACTGGCCCGAAGATACTGTATACCGCCAACACCAGTGCCATGAATAGCCTAAGCGAGGATATTCTACATGCAACAGACCAAAGGCTAAACACACACTTGGGTCATTAGCGAAGAGAAAGAGCAGGCAGGCCAGCATGAGGGAGAGAGAGGAGGGGCAGGCAGGCCAGCATGAGGGAGAGAGAGGAGGGGCAGGCAGGCCAGCACGAGGGAGAGAGAGGAGGGGCAGGCAGGCCAGCACGAGGGAGAGAGAGGAGGGGCAGGCAGGCCAGCATGAGGGAGAGAGAGGAGGGGCAGGCAGGCCAGCATGAGGGAGAGAGAGGGGCAGGCAGAACCGTACACAGCTTGGTAATCTGCATCTCGCAATGTCTTAATTGTCTTCCATGCCTCGCGAATTCACCAAAGCAGCCTAAAGTTCACCTCTTCCTCTGAGTTTATTTAAATTACACTACCTTCTGTAGGCCTTTATAGCCATAGTCAGGCTATAAAATTGGGATTTTTTAATTTATTTTTTAAGTGTGATAACTGCATTGTGACTTTAATATGTGGGGTGGGGGTTCGGTTAGGATTTTTCTTAACGTTAAGGATCCCAACTTAATTTAAATGTTCACACCCCTAGTTTTATTAATGTACAGAAATAAAAAATCCTACATGTCAAAATGTAGGTGATATGCATATTGGCTACAGCTTCATGTCCAAACCTATGCCGACAAGAGGTGCCAAAAAATGTGGCCAAACTTTAATGAGACTTAATTACAAAAATATAGTGATGATTGACAAATATAATGAAGGATAATTAACATGAGCATCTAAAGGCTTGATTCTGTCGACATACTGGAGGCACGGTTCCTTCAGATCAAATGGTCACAAGAGAGTGAAGGACAGTCACCCACCTTAAATCTGAGCGGGGGCGGTTCGCATTTTAAAACTATTTAACCGTAAACATAATTGTTTAAAACCTGGACATTTAATGTAATTTTATGAAGCATGTACCTTGTTTCAAAGTAACCTAGCATAGCCAAAATACAACCATAGAAATGTTGAGGGAATTATTTTATTAACACTTAATACGCCATTGAAAACAGCATGATTCTCATGTTCTACTAGTTTTCAAATCAACATTATTTTATTGTCCAACAGCATAGTCCTAGTCATATTAGTAAGCCATGCTAGATAATGCATCTTTAGATCTCCCCTTCATTTTTACATGAACCCACTGGTGCATGCGGTGCGCTTTTGAGAAAGATCTTTTCCTGCTAATTGCATTGGGGAACATTCACGCATAGTTTTATTTCTTTATATTATAAGCAAACAATCAACATTTTAAGCTAAACGGTCTGATCTGTTGCATCAGCCTCATTGGTTAAAAAAAAAATTATGTGCAGTGGTTGGATGAATTTTAAAACAGTCCGTTTTAAAACATATACATTTATCATCATCACAGGGACAACGGGACTCCCTTAATGTCGAGCCCTGTAGGGAAAAGTATTTTGATGTAATTCTAACGTTGCACTATTTTATAGGCTACCAAGGGTGGCTAACCATCCTCCAGGAGAGCCTTAAAGGGACAGTGTTGTATTTTGAGACAGGCTCGACTATTCAAAGAGTGTAGCATACATTTTGGTCTGATTCTCTATGGTAAAAATAGATAGTAATGCATGGGTCCTTGATCATACAATGACGTGCAAATGGTGTTAGTGGCATGACAAGCAAAAAGTTCATGTCTAGCCCTGCCACTCCATATTCCCTTCACAAGATCTCCACAGCGATGTCAGCTCTGCCTCATGAATATTCATCCACTTCATTAACACACAAGTGGGGAAACATTTTCCATGAGCCTGAAATTATTTGGAGAGATGGGAGGGAGAGAAAAGGAATAAAATACAGATGGGACAGATGCTAGAGAAAGAGGAGAGAGTCCACTAGTAGAGACAAACAACCCAATAACTCTTTACTGAACTTCAAGAGTACCAGAAAGTTGTCCTACATTGTTCCACGATCCAGCAGCCCCCTCTCCCCCAATTCCAAACTCAGATAAGGCTCTCTAAAAGCAGGAGCAAAGGCAAGGACATCAGGCTGGAAATTACATGCCATTTTACCTTGGAAATCCTCCAGGAACAAAGGCGACAAACAGCTGCAATTTCTCTGCTCATGTCTGGCTGCACACACAATGAACTGCTAAGTGCAGCGTGGAGGAAGCCACAGAGCAATCTGCTGTCATTCTACTGCCATTCAGCCAGAGAAGAGAGTCTGCAACCTGGTGTTGTTTTTCTAAGCTGCCCCCACAAATACACACGTGTACAAAGAATGTATGTTTCCTACACATAGGTTATGCAAACCCACTCCCACAACAAAGAAACTCAAATCCACTTAGCCACAGACACACACTGACAACCCTACACACAAGCTTATTTTTTCTTTTTGCTGTAATGCCAGTGAATCTCTTAAGAGAGACGGCCATGGGGGAAATCTCCATTCTCTAGTGATGTCCTCAGAGACCCAGTGAGACAGCACACTATATTTCCCAGCTAACTTCTTTGATGACTGAAAAAGTGGGCCGCTTTGGGGAAGCGATAAGACAAAGTCAGTCAGCACCCAAAAACTTTGCCCGGCCTTGTCCCCGGCTTTTTAAGGGCTGCAGAGCGAGGGCCTCGGACAAAAACACCCAACTATAATTGGAACACGGCCCAGGAATCAATACTGCTGCTCGAGTAACGGTCCTCAGCCAGAGCCATTTCATATTATACCCGCCATACCTGTTTCTGACAAAAAAAAACAAAAAGAAACTCAATTTCAGAATGGTATGAACTATCGATTTCACTACCGCAATCCTCTTCCACCCCCAACATCACCTCCCCCCCCACATCTCACTCGCTCTCTCTATACCTCCGCCTCACCTACTACATAACTCCTTTTCTCATTCCATCTTATCTAAATTTGTTCATCTTTTTATCTCCATCTTTACACATAACACTCCTCACTCCACATGCATCAAACCCGTTGCTTTCACTCCCAATTTACCAGACGATAGTTTAGTATCTCCCTCTGTAAAGTCTCACTCTTATCTTTCTCCCTCCATCCATGTCTGGGCATCTCCTTGTATAATTTCACCTTTGACCTTGAATTTGCACAGCGCTTAAACCCTGTCTCACCCAACCCTCAGAGATACTACCCCTAGATGGGTGATTCATTCCCCAAATACCAAACAGCCATATGGAAATTACCTTTGAATTCAATTGGCCTCGCATCACAACAGCAAGATGGTCTACTGCTGCTTTCCAAGCTCAAATGGCAGTAAATACCAGCACGATTAGATCTGACTTTGGGGCCACGGCCGCTTCTAAATCACTGCATTGTCATTGATATTCAGATAGCTTCCCGGGGTCAGCGGCAAGGCTACTCGGCCAGGGAGAAGTGGGTCTCTAGCCCCCAGACCAGGCAGGCCTCCAGCCCACAACTCTCCACACCCAGCCAGCCAGACGCTCACTAAGCTAAACCGCCACCAGCACAGCAGCACATTTAAATACATCTAAATGGCAGATGGAATGAGCTGTGCTCGGTTTCCCGATACCGATGGAATTTACACTTACGAGTGTTTTTCGTTCAAATATTTTTTATTGAACACACACAGGAATGGTGTATAGGTATGAAAGGCAGGTATACAATTTTTAACTAAACATAAAAGAGCAGACAGAAATAAAAAGATCCAGAGTTCTGGGTACAAAACAATTATTACAAAACAAGACATACAAAACAAGGACAGGTAGAAAGAAAGAGGGTGGGTGTCACCCCCCCCCTTATTCCCCCCCTTTATCCCTTCCCCTTATACCCCTCCCCGCTGCTCGGGTGGCGGTGCCAGCACGTGCTGCCCAGAGGTGGATTAAAATATTACAATGGAGAGTGCGTTAAAAAGTACAAATTCACAGCGCCGAATGGTCCAAGTAAGAGAGGAAAGGCTGCCAGATCTGATCAAATGTTAATAATTTATTGTTCAGAATTTATCTAATCCTTTCTAAGTGTACAGTGTTTGCCAATTCGCTGAGCCATAATTTGGTAGTGGGCGCTTCCCTCTTTTTCCAGAACAACAAGATTAGTTTTTTTGCCGAAATGAGACTGTAAGAGATGAGTTGTTTTTGGGGGTTGGTTATTCCGATTAGGGAATCAGACACTCCCAGGATTATCAGAAGCAGGTCTGGGTCAATTGAAGTCTCCAGAACTTCAGAGAGGATCCTAAAAATTCCACACCAGTAACCATGCAAGCTAGAGCATAGGGCAAAGCAGTGGAGAAGTGTACCCTGTGCAGCCTGACATTTATCACACAAAGGGGATGTATCAGGAAATATCCTATGCAGTTTGGTTTTGGAATAGTGTAATCTGTGTAATACCTTGAATTGTATGAGCCGATGTCTGGAGTTAATGGAGCAGGTGTGGATATACTCCAAGCTATCTTCCCAGTCTGCCATCGAAATGTCAGTCCCTAGTTCTTCCTCCCATTTTGCCTTAATGGCCTCTGTAGAGGGTGTGCTAACCGATTGAAAAGAGTCATATAAACGAGATATCAGTTTGTCTGAGGTGGGGGATGTTTTTATGCATCCGTCAAACATGGAAGGCTTAGCGTTCCCAAATGTTGGGAGGTGTTTCCTAACATAGTCTCTGATTTGTAGGTATCTGAAAAAGTTATTTCTGGGAAGATTATAAGTTTCCCTCAGCAACTCAAAGGAAGCAAAGGTCCCTTCTATATATAAATCCCCTATGGTACTTATCCCCAACTCTCCCCATTGCTCAAAGGTGTTATCAAGGTTGGAGGGGGCAAAGGAGGGGTTCCTGGCAACAGGGAGCATGAATGACATTGGTCTAAGCTCAAAGTGGGTTTTAATTTGCTTCCAGATTCGGACTGTGCAATGTATAATAGGATTGTTACGATAAAGTGACCTCTCCAGATTGACAGGCGACAAAATCACAGCACCAATAGAGAAGGGGTGACACTCCTCACGCTCCATACTAAGCCAGGTGGGTGACGGACGTGCGTCATCCAGCAAAAACGTAACCGCACGGAGGTTAGCGGCCCATTAATAAAATATAAAATTTGGGAGAGACAATCCTCCTTCCATCTTGGATTTGCAGAGGTGTTTTTTACCTATCCTGTGTGTTTTATAATCCCAGATGAAAGGATTGATAATTGAGTCCAGTTGTTTATGAAAGGATTTAGGTATGAATACTGGGATGTTCTGGTATAGGTAGAGCAGTTGTGGGAGGAAGACCATTTTAAATGGCATTAATTCTTCCGAGCAGAGAAATTGGGAGAGTTCTCCAAAATTGTATGTTTGTTTTTAGTTTTTGCATCAGCGAGGGGAAATTCTCTTTAAATAGTAAGGAATATTGTTTGGTAACTACAATTCCTAGATAAGTTATCTTCAGAAAAATTTACCTAAGTGGAAGATGTTCTAGCCAGGAGGTGTTTTGTAACCGTATGGGCATTAATTCACTCTTGTTCCAATTTATTCTGTATCCCGAGAAGGTACCAAACAAATTAATCACATCAAGAATAGCTGGAATACTAGCTTGGGGTTCTGTTACATAGAGGAGAATGTCATCTGCGTATAGGGAAATCTTATTTAGAGTATCTTTAGTATTATAGCCGTGTATTGCTGCATCAGATCTAATCGTCTGAGCGAGAGGTTCAATGATTAGGGCGAAGAGCATCGGCGACAGCGCACAACCCTGCCTTGTCCCTCTGTAGAGGTTAAATCGGGGCGACAATGATTGGTTAGTGAGTATTCTCGCACAGGGGTTCCTATATAAAAGCTGGATCCAATTTATGAACCCATCTCCAATATTAAATTTATGTAGGACTTTGAATAGATAGGACCACTCAACTTGGTCAAAAGCCTTCTCGGCGTCAAGAGATATAACGGCAAGGTCCATGTTTGGTAACCTCTGAGAATACATAATGTTGAAGAGGCGCCTGAGATTGAAGAATGAGTTTCTGTTCGGGATAAAGCCGGTCTGGTCCGAATGGACCAGTTTGCCAATTAAAGTGCTAAGCCTGTTAGCCAGGGTTTTTGCTAAAATCTTTTGGTCTGTATTGAGGAGGGATATTGGTCTGTATGACCCTACCTCTTCCGGATCTTTACCCTTCTTATGTATAACTGTAATGAATGCTTCATCCAAAGTAGATGGGAGAGCTCCATCCTCTCTGGACTGAACCAACATTTTGTGCAGGTAGGGAGAGAGCATGTTGCTGAATGTTTTATAGAATTCACCCGGGTATCCATCTGGGCCCGGGGTCTTGCCACTCTTTAGAGTTTTGATTGTTTCTCGAATTTCTTCAAGAGATAATTCCTTATTCAGGAAGTTAGAATCTTCCTGGTTCAGGGCAGGAAGATTACAGTCATCCAAAAGGTTTTGCATAATTAAGGGGTTAGAATCGGCTTTAGATGTATATAGAGTCTCATAAAACTGACGGAATCTGTCATTGATGTCTTTGGGGGAAGAGTAATTCCCCAGATGCAGACTTAACTTTGTGAATCATTCGGTCACTCACAATTTTTCGAAGTTGTCTGGCGAGTAATTTGTGTGGTTTGTCACCAAACTCAAAATATTTTTGCTTGGCGTAGAGAAAAGATTTAGCAATTTTAGCTGAGAGAGTCTGATTATATTCAAATTTTAAAGAGGTAATTTTTTTATGTTTCTCCATAGATGGATGTCTAGCATTCTCCCTATCCAGTAAGTGAATTTGTCCCTCCAGTTCTACCAATTTTCCCTTGTTTTGCCTACTCCTGGCAGTCTGATAGGAGATGATACAGCCTCTCAAATAAGCCTTAAGTGTTTCCCACAGTAATGCTGGGGAAGTCTCTGTGATGTCGTTGGTATCAAAGAAAAATGTTATTTGGTCTTTAAGATGTTCACAGAATGTTGGTTCTGTGAGGAGCTGAGGATTTAACCTCCAGACCCTCTCGTTTGGTACCATGTCACCCAATCTCAGGGAGAAGGTGAGTGGACTGTGGTCCGAGATTATAATATCATGATACTTCACATTACAGGTATAGGGGAGTAGTTTAGCATCAACCAAAAAGTAGTCAATTCGAGTATAAGCATTGTGAACATGAGAGTGAAAGGAGTATTCCCTGCCCGTAGGGTTAGTGATCCTCCATATATCAAATAAGTTAGAATTCTTTATGTAGGTATTCAAGAATTCACTTGAATAGGGGGTGGGGGTCCTGTCCAAATATTGGTCTAGCACGCAGTTAAGGTCCCCTCCAATGATCAGGTTAGTATGGGAGATATCTGGAATCAGGGCAAGGACTCTTTTGAAAAAAGAGGGGTTATCAATGTTTGGCCCATAGATATTTAGTAGAGTTACAGAAGTAGAGTGGATCTCTCCTATTACGATCACATAACGACCCTCTTTATCCACAATAGTGGTTTTATGTAGAAAGGGAATTCCTTTCCGTACCAGAATCGCTGTGCCTCTCGTTTTGGCAGAGAAGTTAGAGTGATACACTTGCCCCACCCACCTACATTTAAGTCTGCTGTGAGAATTATTTTTCAGATGGGTTTCTTGCAAAAATATGATATCAGACGAGAGTGCTTTCAAGTGGGCTAGGACCTTGCCTCTCTTAATTGGTTCGTTTAAGCCCTTGACATTCCAGGAAGTGAATGTGAGCCCCGCCCCCCTCTCATTTGTAGTTCCTATGGTGGCCTGCATAACTTGTAACTCAATAAAAAGGTAAGAAAGCGCACCAAACCATCACGATCAGCATATGTAGCAGCTACACCCGAGCAGTATCCAAACAGCCCCTCCCCCCCTGCAAGCCCCTTTACTTCCCACCCTGTTCCACCACTTTCCCCACTATTTACCCCCCCGCTGAACCAACCTTTAACAGGCATACACAAATAGGAGAGAAAATAAAATTAAAATAAAAATAATAAACACATTGTCTGACCGATGCCAAAAAAGCACGGCGCGACCTCGAACAAGAGATGAAACAAAAATAAAATCCCAACTGTACGTTCACCTCTCACTATCCTAGAACTTCTACTAACATATGAACTGAGGAGGCTCCCGCGAATAAAGTGTCCAATTAGCATCTAATAAACCTAAAGAGAATAAGTTGCAACATAAACATATTGCGCACTTAAGCGTCATCTTGGGTCTATCTATCCCTGAGATAAGCAAGATATAGCATCACAAGATTATTTTGCTAAGCACTGCCGGTCTAAACATGAACCATCAGCAACCAACTTAGACAGCCGTACATTTACATATTGTGGGTTAGATCGGAAACAAGAATTTTTCTAAATTAAACGTATCCCCCAGTCAGAAAATAAATAAATAAAAAGGTTATATACATGTATACATACACATATATACATACACACACACACCCACACCCATACATATCTACATATGCGCATATACACATACATACCCATACATACAGAAACATTCATGCCCCAGAGTAATAATCTACACTAATTTAAAATATACACATACATAATAGTAACATGCTAAGAGAAAATAATTATAAAGTACAAATAATAATTATATGTACGCACACCTACCTAGACACTACAGAGGGCTGGTAGGGATCTAATCGGGAGAGCGGCCCTCGGCTATATCAAAGGCAGAACGGCACAAAACATCCACTTGCTATCCAGGTGTCTGTGTCTGCCCCTTCCCCACCATCACCCCCAGTCCCCTGCAAGCTTTAAATAAATGGTATTGTAATAACAATAAATGTAAGAATTAAAAAATAAATAACGAAACAAAAACAAAAAATGGGGGGAATATAAGTATATTCATCCGAAAGTGTCAATGATCAAACCTGGAAGGCATCCTAAATAGGCATCGCTCTGAACACAGCCAGAATGAAAGTGACTTTAATTGAGAGCCAAGACCGCCCTCCACAGCATCTTACATGTTCGGTAGCCCTTGTTGAGACCGTTCAATACGGTTTCACCCGTTATGGTTTAGTATGGATTCGATTCCATGAGCAGACCCTAACACACAATGACAAGGCACTCTAACCTGTACGGGGGATTGGCGTATGTTCCCGGATAAACTTCTCTGCGTCCAAAACCGAGGAGAGCCACATCTTCTCACCGGAGGGCGGGGTAATTCTTAGTCTTGCAGGGAAGAGCAAGGCTGGGCGAAGATGGAGTTTGTAGAGTTTGGCCATGACATCTCTGTAGCCGCCACGGTCCTTTGCCACATCGGGCGCATAATCATCAGACACGGAAGGGGTGCCCTTTATGTAACAGGTTGCCCCTCATTCGGGCCTCGTGCAGGATAAGATCCTTGGTCTTGAAACTGTGACAACAGATGATTACTGGGCGAGGGCGTTGACCCGGTCCAGGCACTGGGACAGGGGCGCGATGTGCACGGTCCAGCTGGGGGTCCGAAGCCAAAACGTCCGATCCCATTGCATCCTTCAATAGCTTGGCGAAGAAGTCGGTGGGGCGAGAGCCCGCCTCTACCCCCTCTGCCAGACCAACAACGCAAAGGTTATTACGTCTGGAACGGCCCTCCAGGTCGACCACTTTCACAGAAAGCCTCTGCACAGTACCCTGTAGTGACGAGCACAGCTTCTCTAACTCGTCGATCCTACCAGCGCTGAATTCAGAAGCCCTCTCAAGGTCCACAATACTCTGGCCCTGCGAAGCGACCGCTCGAATGGTGCCCTCGATTTTGGTGTCCAGTTCAGCAATAGTAGCCTTAAGATCCTCAGCTAAAGCAACACGTAGTTCTCCCAAACCCTGGGTAAGTTCTTTAAGTGTCACGTTGTTGCCTGTGCCTTCCGCCATGTCTGTCTCGTTGTTTGGTGTGGAGTAGGCCTCCGATGTGGATTTATTGTCCTTTGGTCGCTTATTACTCGGCATTTTTACACAGAAAGTTACGATGTTGTATTAGAAAGAAACGTTTGTTGTAAAAAGTATCATAAAGTAGGTTAAGTTAGATTATTTCGCAAAAAAGTTGCAGGAGCCTCTCACACGCAGCCGTTCACTCCAACATGCTAGCTCCGCCCCCACTTACGAGTGTTTTAACAATGCATCTTTCCTATAACGGCCAAAGATGTAATACACGTTTCCCAAAACAACATCCAGAGAGGTACCTAAGTCCGTTGTAGGAGCATGTGTCGATACTGATAGGCTGGAAAGAAAAGCAGTGCTGCTCTCGGATCAGCTTTCTCCATTAAAAATCTTGCCTTAACATTAGAATGATTTCAGAATGCTGACGACGGATCAGAACTTAGACAAAAGTTACCACCTAAGGCTGTAAATATTGAGGCGTCTTATTCTAATGCTTACCTAATAAAAATGCACTAAGTCACCGATTGGCACATCATTGCGCATGTTAGGCTACACATCATGAAATATATTGAGGCAAATTAGAGAAATTAGCAAAATAGAACATGAAACGTATTTCTATATGATATATGAGGCGTATAGCTCATTGTTTATATTTGAATGCAGTTCTCAGTTTTCATTTGAATAACCTTTTTAAACATAGCTTGGAATTAATTGCAAAGACATTGACAACTCTGTATTTGTAGTTATGGGCAGTCACAGAGAGACAGATACACTATTTGATTCTGTTTAGCGGAGATCTTCTGTGTTTAAAATGACGTGGGAGGGCATCTAACGGCGCACTTAGCTGTTCTACGAGTGGTCTGAGGCAAGCATTAAATTCCAAGCATTTTCAAGTGCAACGTTAATAATGGTGGTTGGCGGAAAAAGCTTGGATTTAACTTCTTACGCCTGAGATTGGCTGATATCCCGTTAACGGGATCGACTTGACAACAGCCAGTGAAAGCGCAGGGCACCAAATTCAAACAGAAATCTCATAATTACAATTCCTCAAACATACAAGTATTATACACCATTTTAAAGATAAACTTGTTGTTAATCCCACCACAGTGTCCGATTTCAAAAAGGCTTTACGACGAAAGCATACCACGCGATTATGTTAGGTCAGTACCGAGTCACAAACACAGCCATTTTTCCAGCCAAAGAGAGAAGACACAAAAAGCAGAAAGAGATAAAATGATGATCTTCATCAGATGACACTCATAGGACTTCATGCATGTTTTGTTCGATAAAGTTCATATTCATATCCAAAAATCTTAGTTTACATTGGCGCGTTGTGTTCAGTAATGTTTTGCCTCCAAAACATCCGGTGATTTTGCAGAGAGCCACATCAATTTACAGAAATACTCATAATAAACATTTATAAAAGATACAAGTGCTTTAGATAAACTTCTCCTTAGTGCAACCGCTGTGTCAGATTTCCCCAAAAACTTTACGGAAAAAGCACACCATACAATAATCTGAGTACGGCGCTCAGACACAAAAACAAGCCATACAGGTACCCACCATGTTGTGGAGTCAACAAGTCAGAAATAGCATTATAAATATTCACTTACCTTTGATGATCTTCATCAGAATGCATTCCCAGGAATCCCAGTTCCACAATAAATGTTTTATGTCCAAATCAATCAATCAAATTTATTTTATATAGCCCTTCGTACATCAGCTAATATCTCAAAATGCTGTACAGAAACCCAGCCTAAAACCCCAAACAGCAAGCAATACAGGTGTAGAAGCAAGGTGGCTAGGAAAAACTCCCTAGAAAGGCCAAAACCTAGGAAGAAACCTAGAGAAGAACCAGGCTATGAGGGGTGGCCAGTCCTCTTCTTGCTGTGCCGGGTGGAGATTATAACAGAACATGGCCAAGATGTGCAAATGTTCATAAATGACCAGCATGGTCAAATAATAATAATCACAGAAGTTATCGAGGGTATAGCAAGTCAGCACCTCAGGAGTAAATGTCAGTTAGCTTTTCATAGCCGATCATTAAGAGTATCTCTACCGCTCCTGCGGTCTCTAGAGAGTTGAAAACAGCAGGTTTACCTCCAAATACCTCATTTTTGTTCACGCGTTTAGTTAAAAAATCAAAATTCGCGCAGGCCAGACGAAAAGTCAGAAAACTCCATTACAGTTCGTAGAAACATGTTAAACGATGTATAGAATCAATCGTTATGATGTTTTTAAGATAAATCTTCAATAATGTTTCAAACAGATTATTCCTTTGTCTTTAGAAACTAAAAGGAACACAGCTACCTCTCACGGGGGTGCGCCTGAGTGAGCTCGTGGCACTCTGCCAGACCCCTGACTCAATCAGCTCTCATTCCCTCCTCCTTCACAGTGGAAGCATCAAACAAGGTTCTAAATACTGTTGACATCTAGTGGACGCCTTTGGAAGTGCAATATGACCCCATAGACACTGTATATTGGATAGGCAAACCTACAAACCTCAGATTTCCCACTTCCTGATTGGATTTCTTCTCAGGTTTTTGCCTGCCATATGAGTTATGTTATACTCAGACATCATTCAAACAGTTTTAGAAACTTCAGAGTGTTTTCTATCCAAATCTACTAATAATATGCATATCTTAGCTTCTGGGCCTGAGTAGCAGGCAGGTTACTCTGGGCACCTTATTCATCCAAGCTACTCAATACTGCCCCCAGCCATAAGAAGTTAACAATGCTCCTACGAAGGCTCTAACGATGAACTTAGCCTTATGATGCCTTTGGGAAACAGGCCCTGGGTTTGTGTTTCACTTTAAAATGGATGCCATAATGTAATGGAAGAGCAGCAGGCTTGGTGTTAGTCTGGCTGAAAAATGGCCTGGCATCTCTTTAAGATGACTAAAAACATCCACTTCGTCTGTGTCACTCCTGCTCCTATCCTGTTATTGGAATGCAGGAACGAGCAGTGGAAAACCATTAGATACCGCCACTGTCTGCATCAGTCACAAAATACATTTCATCCCACACATCCAAAACAGCCAATCGCACAGGCAGGCGTTTGCGACCCCAATCCATATTTCAATTTCCAACCTCTCAGCAAACTAATTCAATAGTTGTTGCATTCCCTCACAAGTAATCAGCATTGTGAGAAATGGGCTTCTTCTAAAGCTGCACCTGTAGTGTCACAGTGACTCACACACATTTACTGGAGCTGCACACACACACCTATTACCACCATTATCCACATATATACTTAACACAGGTGGAAAGACACAGTTACACAACTAAACTGCCTGGATGCACACTCCGGTGCTCTTCTCCTCATAGCTCTGTGGCCATGTGGAAGCTGAGGCAGGCGGGTATTAGCGACAAATTTAGGAGCTTAAACAGCGACAGCTTTACGATGCCTGAGCGGCCTCTACCACTCCATTGCTGTCAGATTACATTAGCTTGCCCTCCGCCATGCATTGGCTGTTATTCCTAGCAGTTACAGAAGCACCTCGCGTAAATAAAACAAAGTGTTCTGTCCTATGGATGGTGAGGAGGGCCAGGGGATGGTGTGTAGAGTGCATCTCCACTAAATCGAGTGCTGTCCAATTTAACATATCATAACATAGAACGGATAGAGTTGGCTGGGAAGTGATGGCTGGCTAGGAGTTTGTGTGCAGTGAAACGACTAGGTAGGCATTGCAGTACCGGTAACTTTTGAAGTGTTCCATCGCCAGTCATTGTCATGAAGGTATTGTGCAACGGAAATGTCTTATACCATTTTGGCCTAATCACTGATTACAGCCTGACTAACTACGGAACAATGGAACCCTGTGCCTGCTCTGAGGATCCTTTCCCGTCAACGCAGTCTGGCAGCATGTACAAAATTTGTCTTCATACAGAGAAGCACATTCCTGTTGACAACCACAGGGTTTTCCTTACCGTTATGAGATGGCTGTCTCTCAGCACAGCCACACTGACTGGTGAGGCCAGCATGTCAAATCAAGGTAAGTACTCCAGTCAGACAAGTACTCCACTCACACCAAAATGACTTTCTCAGTTAAACAGCTGCCAAGATGAAGTCTCTGCACTCAAGCCACAACTAAACACCTGTCTGTCTTCAGACTTTCACAGGCCCCATTTTCCTCATCAATAGAGCCAAAACTCTCACTTACACTGAAATAGTGTAGGCCTATCAGTTTTGAGGTGTCTGTTGGAGCAGGTGTGTGGCAGGTGAATGAGTACTTCTAGTGCAGCTCCTTGAGGGCAGCTTTTTGGACTGGGACTGTAGTGGGTGTCCCAGTTGTTGTTATCTATGCTGTCTCAGAGCATACCTCACTAAACCACTCAGATGCTCAACTAAACTCCAACATTGCTCCCTCAGTTTCAACCTGTATGTGTTTACAATCTGGAAAAATGCTGAAGGACCACACAAGAATGATTGAGATTTCCCACAGCACTTCATGTACTAAAACTAATCTTGCGTCAACATTTTATTTGGTTAAATACCAGCTGTGCCCCAAAACGCCCACTTAAAAAACATCTGCCACTGGAATTCTCTCTGTCTGTGCGTGGTTAACCATATTGACAATTTCACAGTTTGCTCATCTTTAGGCAGGACCTTATTCTGCAATGCAGCAACCCCTCAGCCTGGCTCTTCACATTCTCTATGGAGCTCAGTTTCTGGCGATGGACACTGTGCTGCACAACTCATGCAAACAAATACGGGAGACAAGTGATGGTCACTATTTGGCAGGATACAGGCAGTTGTGGGATGGTGGCTTCAGAGCAAATTGTGGGTTCATAATGTGAAAGGGAAAAACATGCTTTTACTGAAGCACAGGGCCCCTGTGAGAATTACTCATGTATTCATTTCTAGGAATAACCCACCTCTTTCCCGCACACCAACTGCATAAAATGAATCTTTCCTTCACAAATGGTCAAGCTAAAACCAGCTGTCAAACAAGCGCGAGGCAGCGTAGATTGGCTAGCTAACTAGCTCAGCTGGCTAAACAACTAGCTAGCAAGCTGGCTAAGTAGGAAACTACAACAAGTAGTTTCCTACATTTTAGAACGATTAGCTAATGTTTGGTAGACGATTTGTCAGGGCTTACTTCCAACGAGCTAGCTACCCGTCTGCTGGCTAGTCAACTAGCTAGCGAGCTAACGTTAGCTAACTAAGTGTAGCTTGCTATCTCGAAAGTCAACAGTCGAGATTGTTGAGAAGGTAAAATAGATAGATACAAGTTGGCTAAGTGCCTTCCGTTTTCCTGTTAGATACCAAACTCACACGTTCACTGGTGTTTGGTCTTAGAATGAAAGCAAGTACAAGCAAAGTTTAGAATTTTTTCAAAGCGATGTTTCCTTTTGTTTTAAAACTCACCTTTTTTCAGTCTGTTCCACGACAGGATAGGATTTTTTTTTGTCAGCACTGGCACTTTACATCCGGGTTATGCCTGTGACGAAAGCATGCACGCCCATGGCAATGTTTTGGTAAGCACGCGCGTTTTGTTATTTTAGCTAAATAATTTATTCATGAATGTACATGTCTTATTAATAAATGTATTCATGTAAATATAAGAGTCATAAACCTCTGTTTGTTCTTTTTGAGAATTAAATTGAACATTAAATAAACACAATTCATTCTTCTCATAGCAACAACAAAAAACTATCAAGACACGCTATTTTTATAATGTACAGTCTATATTCCCCTCACTGTCGTTTGTAATTGTTTTTCTATATATTTTGAATTGGTTTAAAATAAAGTATAAATTATATATATAATTGCCATATTGTGATAGGACAGTCAGTATGTGAAAAAGCCTGATAATACAGTCTTCTTCTTCCTCTTCTTTTTCTTCTTCTTCTTCTTCCTTAATAAAATTACATAACAAGGGGTACCGGTCCGAGTCAATATGCTGGGATACAGGTTAGTCGAGGTCATTTGTACATGTAGGTAGGGGTAAAGTGACTATGCATAAATAATAAACAGTGAAGAAGCAGCAGTGTAAAAACAGTGTAAATAG
Source organism: Salvelinus fontinalis (assembly GCF_029448725.1). Lineage (NCBI taxonomy): Eukaryota > Metazoa > Chordata > Actinopteri > Salmoniformes > Salmonidae > Salvelinus > Salvelinus fontinalis. Next base: position 24,624,481 of record NC_074698.1, read on the forward strand.
TCAGGGGAGTCATTTTATTAATTGTTCAGCAGTCTTATGGCTTGGGGTAGAAGCTGTTAAGGAGCCTTTTGGACCTAGACTTGGCGCTCCGGTACCGCTTGTTGTGCGGTAGCAGAGAGATCAGTCTATGACTTGGGTGACTGGAGTCTTTGACAATTTTTGGGGCCTTCCTCTGACACCGCCAAGTATATAGGTCCTGGATGGCAGGAATCTTGGACCCAGTGATGTATTGGGCCGTATGCACTGCCCTCTGTAGCACCTTGCGGTCAGATTCTGAGTAGTTGCCATATCAAGAGGTGATACAACCGGTCCGGATGCTCTCGATGGCCCAGTTGTAGAAATTTTGGGATCTGGGGACAAATGCCAAATCTTTTCAGTCTCTGAAGGGAGAAAAGGTGTTGTCGTGCCCTCTTCACGACTGTCGTGGTGTGTTTGGACCATGATAGTTTGTTGGTGATGTGGACACCAAGGAACTTGAAATTCTCGACCCGCTCCACTACAGCCCCATCAATGTTAATGGGGGCCTGTTCAGCCATCCTTTTCCTGTAGTCCACGATCATCTCCTTCGTCTTCCTCATATTGAGGGAGAGGTTGTTATCCTGGCACCACACTGCCAGGTATCTGACCTCCTCCCTATAGGCTGTCTCATCGTTGTCTGTCATCAGGCCAGTTACTGTTGTGTCGTCAGCAAACTTAATGATGGTGTTGGAGTCGTGCTTAGCCACACAGTCGTGGGTGAACATGGAGTACAGGAGAGGGCTAAGCATGCACCCCTGAGGGGCCCCTATATGGAGGATCAGTGGGGCAGATATGTTGTTGCCTACCATTTACCACCTGGAAGCGGCCAGTCAGGAAGTCCAGGATCCAGTTGCAAAGGGAGGTATTTAGTCCCAGGGTCCTTAGCTTAGCGATGAGCTTTGTGGGCATTATGGTCTTGAACAATGAGCTGTAGTCAATGAACAGCATTCTCACATAGGTGTTCCTTTTGTCCAGGTGGGAAAGGGCAGTGTGGAGTGCGATTGAGATTGCGTAATCTGTGGATCTGTTGGGGCGGTATGCGAATTGGAGTGGGTCTAGGGTTTCCGGGATGATGGTGTTGATGTGAACCATGACCAGCCTTTCAAAGCACTCCCTGGCTACCGACGTGAGTGCTATGGGGCGGTAGTCATTTTGTCTTACCTTCGCATTCTTGGGCACAGGGACCATGGTGGTCTGCTTGAAACATGTAGGTAATACAGAGTCGGTCATGGAGAGATTGAAAATGTCAGTGAAGACACTTGCCAGTTGGTCCACGCAAGCTCTGAGTACAAGCCCTGGTAATCCGTCTGGCTCCGCGGCATTGTGAATGTTGACCTGTTTAAAAGTATTGTTCACATCAGCTACGGATAGCATGATCACACAGTCATCCGGAACAGCTGGTGCTCTCATGCATGCTTCAGTCTTGCTTGCCTCGAAGCAAGCATAAAAGTAATTGAGCTCGTCTCGTAGACTCGCGTCACTGGGCAGCTTGCAACTGGGTTTCCCTTTGTAGTCCGTAGTAGTTTGCAAGCCCTGCCACGTCAGAGCCGGTGTAGTAGGATTCAATCTTAGTCCTGTATTGACGCTTTGCCTGTTTGATGGTTGTCTGAGGGCATAGCGGGATTTATTATAAGTGTCCGGATTAGTGTTCCGCTCCTTGAAAGCAGCAGCTCTAGCCTTTAGCTCGGTGTGGATGTTGCCTGTAATCCGTGGCTTCTTGTTGGGATATGTATGTACGGTTGCTGTGTGGGCGATGTTGTCGATGCACTTATTGATGAAGCCGGTGACTGAGGTGGTTTACTTCTCAATGCCATTGGATGAATTTCGGAACATATTCCAGTCTGTGCTACCAAAATAGTCCTGTAGCGTAGCATCCGCGTCATCTGACCACTTCCGCACTGAGCGAGTCACTGGTACTTCCTGCTTTAGTTTTTGCTTGTAAGCAGGAATCAGGAGGATAGAGTTATGGTTTTGCCAAATGGAGGGCGAGGGAGAGCTTTGTATGCATCTCTGTGTGTGGAGTAGAGGTGGTCTTGAGTTTTCCTTTCCTCTGGTTGCACATGTGACTTGCTGGTAGAAATGAGGTAAAATAGATAGATATAAGTTTGCCTCCATTAAAGTACCCAGGCACTAGGAGCTCTGCTTCTGGATGAGCATTTTCTTGTTTGCTTATGGACTTATACAGCTCGTTGTGCCAGCATCGGTTTGTGGTGGTAAATAGATGGCTACAAAAAAGATAGATGAAATCTCTCTAGGTAGATAGGGTGGTCTACAGCTTATCATGAGGTACTCCACCTCAGGCAAGCAATACCTCAAGACTTCTTTAATATTAGACATTACGCACCAGCTGTTATTGACAAATAGACACACACCCCTGCCCCTCGTCTTACCAGATGTAGCTTCTCTATCCTGCCGATGCACCGAAAACCCAGCCAACTCTATATTATCCGTGTCGTGTCGTTGTTCAGCCATGGTTCGGTGAAACATAAGATATTACAGTTTTTAATGTCCCGTTGGTAGGATAGTCTTGACCGTAGATAATCCAGTTTGTTTGCTAGTGATTGCACATTGGCCAACAGAACCGATGGTGGTGGCGATTTACTCACTAACCTACGAATCCTCACAAGGCACGCCGACCTTCGCCCACTGTATTTTTTCTTCACGCGAATGATAGGGATTTGGGCCTGGTCTCCAGGAAGCAGTATATCCTTTGCGTCTGACTGATTAAATAAAACCCTTTGTCCAGTTCTAGGTGAGAAATCACTGTGTTGATGTCCAGAAGCTATTTTTGGTCAGTAGCAGCAACTTTATTTAAAAAAACATTTATTTCACCTTTATTTAACCAGGTAGGCCAGTTGAGAACAAGTTCTCATTTACAACTGCAACCTGGTCAAGATAAAGCAAAGCAGTGCGACAAAAACAACAACACAGAGTTACACATAAACAAATGTACAGTCAATAACACAAAATAAAATGAAAAATAGAAAAATCTATGCACAGTGTGTGCAAATGTAGAAGAGTAGGGAGGTAGGCAATAAATAGGCCCAGAGGCAAAAATAATTACAATTTAGCATTAATACTGGAGTGATAGATGTGCAGATTATGAATGTGCAAGTAGAGATACTGGGGTGCAAAAAAGCAAGAGAGTAAGTAATAATATGGGGGTGAGGTAGTAACTTTATGTACAAAATAAGTTACAAACAATGCAAAAAAACGAACAAAATAGCACAGTTGGTTAGGAGCCCGTAAAACGGCAGCCATCCTCTCCGGCACCATTATAAGAACATTGTAAGAACATGCAACAATTTCAAAGATTTGACTGAGTTACAGTTCATATAAGGAAATCAGTCAATTTAAATAAATTCATTAGGCCCTAATCTATGGGTTTCACATGAATGGGAATACAGATATGCATATGTTGGTCACACCATTTGCCTCATGCAGCGCAGCACATCTCCATCGCATAGAGTTTATCAGCCTGTTGATTGTGGCCTGTGAAATGTTGTCCCACTCCTCTTCAGTGGCTGTGTGAAGTTGCTGGATATTTGCAGGAACTGTAAAAAGCTGTCGCACATGTCGATCCAAAGCATCCTAAACATGCTCAATGGGTGACATGTCTAGTGAATATGCAGGCCATGGAAGAACTGGGACATTTTCAGCTACCAGGAATTGTTTTCATGCTGAAACAAGATGTTATTGTCAGGTTTTGGCCAGGACTGTTCTAGTTTTGGTCACTAGATGTCCCCATTGCACCTTTTTTTAACCTTTTGTTTTTTCCTTGCTCTAATTATTGTTTGCACCTGTATGTCGTTCCCTTGTTAGTATTTAAACCCTGTGTGTTCCTCAGTTCTTTGCTCAGTGTTTGTATGTTAGCACCCAGCCCCAGCCCCAGCCCAAGCCTTGTTGTGAACATATATTTTCTCTTGTTGGATTTTCCAGAGGTTCTCTGGTTTTGTTCTTGTGTTTTTTGGATTAGTCTTTTGAGGTTAGTTTTTTCCCTTGCTGTTCTTACCACTTTGTGGATTTTCTTTGTATTTTGGAAGATATCCATTTTTTGCCTTTTGGCTTTATTTTGGGTCATTGTGGATATATATTATTTGCCTGAAGATCTTGTTATTTTATTAAACCACCATCTTTAGTACTGCTGTGTCTGCCTCATCTTCTGGGTTCTGCTGATTATTAGTGACTGTTTCTCGCACCGGGTCCTGACAGTTATGGTGGCAGATAAATGGCACGACAATGGGCCTCAGGATCTCCTCGGTATCTCTGTGCATTGAAATTGCCATTGATAAAATGTGATTGTGTTCGTTGTCCATAGCTTATGCCTGCCCATACCATAACCCCACCGTGGGGTACACTGTTCACAACATTGACATCAGCAAACCGCTCGCCCACACATGCCATACACCATGTCTGCCATCTGCCCGGTACAGTTGAAACCAGGATTAATCCGTGAAGAGCACACTTCTCCAGTGTGCCAGTGGCCATCGAAAGTGAGCATTTGCCCTGTTGAGGATGATGAGCACGCAGATGAGCTTCCCTGAGACGGTTTCTGACAGTTTGTGCAGAAATTCTTCAGTTGTGCCTACCCACAGTTTCATCAGCTGTACGGGTGGCTCGTCTCAGACGATCCCGCAGGTGAAAAGCCGGATGTGGAGGTCCTGGGCTGGCGTGGTTCCACGTGGTCTACGGTTGTGAGGCCGGTTGGACATACTGTCAAATTGACATTGGAGGCAGCTTATGGTACAGAAATGAACATTCAATTCTCTGGCAGCAGTTCTGGTGGACCTTCCCACAATTAGCATACCAATTGCACACTCCCTCAAAACTTGAGACCTCTGTGGCATTGTGTTTTGTGACAAAACTGCACATTTTAGTGTGGCCTTTAATTGTCCCAAGCACAAGGTGCACCTGTGTAATGACCATGCTGTTTAATCAGCTTCTTGATATGCCACACCAATCAATGGATTATCTTGGCAAAGAACAAATGCTCACTAACAGGGATGTAAACAAACATGTGCACCACATTTGAGAGAAATAAGCTTTTTATGCATATGAAAGATTTCTGGGATCTTTTCTTTTAGCTCATGAAACATGGAACCAACACTTTACATGTTGTGTTTGTATTTTTGTTAGGTATAAAATAATCAAATAAATCCCTACTAACTTCTAGCACATGCTCCCCCCAAAATCCCTCCCATGCCCCCCAATCCCATTCAACTTAATCTATATCATTCTGAGACAATCCACCTTGAGGATTATTCAGCATGTCAGCAACCTTTTCCACAGTAACATTTGTTACCTCCAATAACTATTTTGCCATATCCACAATAACTTTCAACCTGGCATTTCTGCTTTCCACAACTGAAGTCGTGTTGATAACCTTACCAATGAAAGCTATGAAGTCAACTTTATTCATTATCAAAGTGTCCTTTGACAAAGCACATTCAAGAGCGCAAGATTTCTGAACAGGTCTTGAAACCATGCCAGGACCAGCAGAAGCACCAGCCCCGAAAGGAAGTCCACTTACTACAGGAGTCCGCACTGTAGTTCCACCAATCTGCATATGATACATCATGACTGATTCTATTTCTCTGAGCCTGTCTAGCCTCTCTCTTAATCGGATAGGGTGTAAATAAGGCCCTGTGTTCTCATCAAACCCCATCACAACTTTCCACTCCGACACATTTTTACTCTTACACCCTACCTTATGGTGTCTTTATGCTTTCCATACTAGACACTCCACTGCTTTCAGTATCATGATCTCTCTTCTTCCTATGTCTTTCCACTACAGACCATTCAGATCCTTGACCCTCATCCTTCCACTCCATATCATCAGAACTGTCACCCATAAAGATCGCATTCCAGCACAGCTGTTGCTTCCCCAACCTTTTCTCAATTTCCTCCACTTTTTCCTCACTACCCGCCGCCATTTGATCTCATTCCAGGGCCATGTTCATTACGGAAATGTTGTAGATAGAAATACCACAAATAGAGCTGATGTGATTCCTTATTCTAGATGTCAGAGAGGCATGTTTGTTCTATCTGAACGTTCCAAAACTTTGTGTCCTCCTATACGTGGCCCTGGTGAAAACTGTTGAAGCAGAAAGTGACAATGTCACAGCGTTGAAATGAAAGATGTGAGTTTCACAGACAGATTGCATATTATTTTGTGGACTTTAATCTTTCATGGATTATTCATCTTGAACTGAAGTTCTTAGATTCTATATTTGTGATCTTCTTCCAAGCAGTTGTCTACCGGGATATATGGTTTTGAAGGCAGAATAACTTTATAGAAATATAGTAAAGAAATGTAAAATGTTTGTCAAGAAGAAAAAAAAAGATAACTTTAAACATTTATTGAACTCTTACTAAAATAAAAAAATGCATTGGCACCAGCATTTGGATGTTGGCTTGAACATTTGTGGTGTTCCTGAAACAGTGGATATGTTTGCTCTTTCCCACTCACAGCAAGGGGAACAGCCTTGACAGGAATACCATTACATATTTCATTTGTGATTTTTACTACCAAGCATAACACACATGTTCATGAGTTATGCAAAATCCTTGTTATTCCAAGTCAATAGAATGCAGTCACCACATAGTAGTGTATTACCCTGTGACAGTGTCTGCTCAGTCTGCAGGGTTGGCACCATGTTCTCCGGTAGCTCCCCTCTGAAGGAGTTTAATGCAATTATAAATAAATAAGCATGTGGTGGGGAAGAAGACGGGGCCCTTTGGGGACAAGCTGAGAGAAAATAGTGGAAGTTTAATTAAAGCTGCAAAACCATACTCACACACACACACACACACACACACACACACACACACACACACACACACACACACACACACACACACACACACACACACACACACACATAGTGAAACACTCAAACAAACACGTACTGCCGAAAAATCGTTATGTGTGCGTGCATGTGTGTGCTCATGGATGGGCTTTCATTATGTGTAGCATCTGGACAATATCCTCTCATGTGGCCACACTTATCACTTCATTGGTTTTGATAATGTAATCATTATCATTAGAAAGAAAGGAATTAGATTACCTGAATGTGGAAAAAAGTGAAGGCAAGATTTCCGGGGGGCAGGTCAAGTGGTGGTACAGTCAGCGGGCTTCAGTTGTGCACTCCTATCCCCACACCATAAAAAGGCAGCACATTGTCTTTTTTTGCTCATGTTTTTTACTCGTGTTATTTGTGCATGTTTTTTGCTCATGTTTTTTGCTCGTGTTATTTGTGCATGTTTTTTGCTCATGTTTTTTGCTCGTGTTATTTGTGCATGTTTTTTGCTCATGTTTTTTGCTCGTGTTATTTGTGCATGTTTTTTGCTCATGTTTTTTACTCGTGTTATTTGTGCATGTTTTTTGCTCATGTTTTTTGCTCGTGTTATTTGTGCATGTTTTTTGCTCATGTTTTTTACTCGTGTTATTTGTGCATGTTTTTTGCTCATGTTTTTTTCTGGTGAATGATTGAACTGCCAGTCTCCCTGTAATTACCTGAGGGGTGTCAGGCGAACAAATGTGCAGCCAGTAAAATGTTGATGAGGGAGTATTGAATTTGCACTTTAATTAGAGTGCTTATAGAGTGTGGATTACACGTAGCACTCCAGGGTCACCGCTCTCACTCAATTACTTCACCAACCACACCATGGGAGGAGGGACAGCAGGGGGAACGGGAGGGTTAGGGTTAGGAGAGAGAAGGTACAGGAGGAAATAAGGAAGGTTGGATATGACAGGATGAGGGGCTGAGGTGCAGTTTAGGTCACTTAGTGGACTGTACTGAGGACATGTGAGGAGAGTGAGAATAAATAATAGATGGGGTAGGCAAAAGGAAGATCCTAAGAAATGAAGAGAATTATGAAACATTGAGCAGAGAGGAAGGTTGAATACATTCCCAGTGCACTTCTCTACGTTTTATTAAAAGCAAGTGGATACCAACCACTCAGTCCAACAGTGACTGTTTGTCTGTTGAAGTGTTTATCTCCCCATTCTTCATTTTTGTGATGTTTATTTACATAATTATCCTTAAAGTTGAAGAGTCTAGACTGAGGAGTCAGTAAAAAAAGGAGAGTAAACAACAACATCAACCACAACAATGTACCAGAGTCCCTGGGTAAATTCACAAATGGATTTATTGAGCCAATGAGTGAATATCTCCGGCCATTTGGAGTGGATTTGTCTGTTAGGCAGCGATAAACGACAGCTTGCCTTTCTTCGGATTAGCTCCTGAGTTCTGAAAAGGAGATCGTTGAAGGACGTGCTTATAGAGTAAACAAGGCAATGGCAAAAGGGAAAAATAAACTAATTTGATTGCTTGGCTGCACTTTAAAAGACAAAGCGAAATAATATGAATAATTAATTGTTACAGGTCATTATGGCGGGCTTTTACTGCTTAATTACTCTTTGTGTTGTTTACACAATCAAGACAGACTCAGATTAAAACATTTCAAAGGGATAACTTGAACAGAGGCAATACAGTGGCAAAAATCTGTTTAAAATTCTTCAGTCAAACTTATATCATAATATATCATAATTATTATTTTTTTTAAGATATATTTTTTGATATATCCCTACACAAAATGTGTGAACAGACACAGAGGAATGACTTGAAGCACATTAGCCTCCTGTACTAATTTAGAAAGTAAAAGGCCTACAATGATATGTCCATTGTCCACATGCTTTGCATAATAATAATTAGAATGGGATTTGAGACCACAGATCAGAACAGATCAGATCTCTTTCTTTCTTTCTTTCTTTCTTTCTTTCTTTCTCTCTCTCCATATATATATCTCTCTCTCTCGTCAACATAGAGGGCGTGTAGCCTTGTGTGTAGTCTTCCCACAGGCCCTGAAGGAATCTCTCCCACCGCACTCACATAATCACTTCAGACCCGGCTGCTTAGGCCAACATATCCACCGAGACTCACCAGCCCCTCGCTGCAGGCCAAGTCAGACCGCTGAGTGAAAAAAATCAACTGTAAAGACAGAAACAAAAAACTACAAGTCAGACTCTGTCATTTAGATGCCTACTGTCACATGGTATTCTACTTTATTTCACTGTGGTTTGTATGGAAATGAATGCTGGACTTTAGGCCTACACTCAATGGATAATGCAGACTGTAAGACTAAATATTCCGTGTGTGTGTTTGCTTGATCAGGCTTGTATCCTTGACTTCCCTGCCAAGGAAATGAAAATATGCATAGAAAAAGCTCACAACGCCCAATCCACAGACTAAATGGGCTAAAACTCCTTTCAACGATATTAAAGGAGAGGGCTTTAATGGTGTGTTTAATGATTCCTTACTCTGGCAAATGGACTTTTTCAAAATCCCAACGCTGTTAGAAAGGGACTCTTTCTCCTCCAATTAGAGACGGTCCCACTATTGCAAACGGAGGTCGTTTTCTTTATTGAAAAGAAGAAATCAGTGCTGTTTGTGCTTGCTACCTCTCTTATGACGAGCTTGAAATGCATACTCAATCAGTCAGCCGAGTGGAAAAGAGTCCTGCAATGAAATTATTAAGTTGAAAAGATAGTTTGAACATTTCCAGAAAGGCCTCTTGTGGGCTGAGAGCATAACAAGATAGTTTGTGTGCTCTGGGACATTAGCATACATTTGTGGGAACCAGATTCTCCGTTTGCCCAAGAAGGGAAGGGAATCTCTTCTAAATCAAACCAATATAATGCTTCCCAGATAGATATCCTATTTGTTATTTCAGTTTTCTCCCCACATTGCTTGTCAAAGGAGCCAATTACTAATATCTTAATTAGCTACTAGGAGATGAAAAGTGAGGGAGAAATATTTGAAGTGGAAGCTGCTTGGACACAGTTAGGCTGTAGCCAGCACTATGCAATTGGAATGATAATTGCTTCATAAAGCCTGGAATAAAACAATTCTGCTATGATTGACTTCTCAGCAAGGTGAATCTCAGGGCTATGTGCCATATACTGTACCTGCACTGCTGCACTTCCAACTAAGACATTCTGGCACACAAGTCATGTTCTTCACACTGTTTAGCCCATACTGTATGTCTGCTCACTGCAGTAGATACCAATCAGCTCAGTATGGGTTTGTACTTGTCTTTATCAATCTGTCTTCCTGACATTGAAAGGGCGTAACGACTCCGAGCCACAGGTCAATGCACTGTTTCTTCTCTTCCATCCCCAAATTAGGCCATTAGTGCAGCAGTGCTTATAGACAAACATAAACTGCTGTGGCCTTTAAAGATGCCATCGACTTTTTAATGAAGTCTCATTAAGGCACTATGAAGTGATACAGAGTAAAGCCCATCCTATCTCAGTTGTGTGTTCAGAGATTCTGAGACACAGAGAATAGTGTGTTCTCATTTCAGTGTCGTAGAGAAGAGCTGAAACAGAAACATTTAACATCTCTGTCATCAGTGTCTTAGTAATACCTTATCATCTCCCAAAGCAATACTGACTTATCTTATTGCCGCTCCTTCTTCACTTCAGCCATCAATCACATTGTTGATTTGTAGAGAGAGAGAGAGAGATCAGAAATGCATGACCTGGATTTGGATAGCTTCAGACGTTGACTCCTCAGAGGCACAAATGGCCTTTGAATCCTTTGAATCCCAGTCTGTAGAGGAGTTATCCAGGGTCAAGGTGTTATTGGAAAAGCTTCATAGACCTCACACATGGGACAGGACACTGACCTCAAATCTTCATGCATAGTCTGAACTAGCAGGACCTGGATTGACCCATCATCACACATGTTACTGACAAATAGAGGGTTGGTAGGTTGGCAGGTAGCCTAACGGTTTGAGTGTTGGGCCAGTAACCAAGAGGTCGCTGGTTCGAATACCTGAGCCGACAAGTTGAAAAACCTCTTGATGTGCACTTGAGCAAGGCATTTTACCCAATTTGCTCCAGGTGCACCCTACTACTATGGCTGACCCTGTAAAACAACACATTTCACTGCACTTATCTGGTGTATATGAAAATAAAACACTTTTTTTGGGGGGGGGGGGGACACTCCTAGGGCCATTCTCACATGACATCACCAGATCAAACTGTTCTACCTCCTCAAATCAACTGACAGACTGGGAATGGCTTCAGTCTTCTTTGTATAGCACATAATTCATATAGATGACACATATTCTCAGTCAGTGGTATATTAAAAACATGAAAGTATCACATTATTATATAAACGCTCGGCCCAAGAACCAATAATGAATATAATTGCATCCGTTCACGCATTCAGAGGGGGGAGCTTCTTTTCATCCTGAAACAATCTCGAGCTCCAATAGTCAAAGACCTGCAGTCCCGTCTAGGACATTAGTTTCAACCAATCGTGGAAAGGCAGGAGAGAGAAGGTAATCGGGTTAGCCACTTAAAAGCAGCGCACCAGAAACTCTATTATTGGAAAAGTAATGGAGACCGACGTTTGTCTGTAAGCTTCGGCTGTTTGGTTAATTACAGATCTATGAACAACATTGGCACTCATTTACATACAGTATGCAAATTCAGAGCAGACCAGTAGAGCTGTTTCTGTCGCTGGTGGCATTTGTCTGGAGGAGAGAGAGAACGAGAGAAGGAAAGAGGGGAAGAAACATGACATAGGTGGAAATGTTGAGAGAAAATGGAGAGATAGCAAGAAGAGATAGAGAAAGAGTCCTAACAGAGAGCCAGGCAGAGGAGACGAGATATTGAGATTCTCTGCAGTCTAACTGAAGTGTTGAGGAAGCAGTGGGAGGGGTAGGGCTTTGTCAACACAAGCCAGTTGTACACACAGTCAGTGAATCAAGTGGGAATGACTTCACCTGAACACACACCAATTATCTGAGTTCTAAATATGACAAGACAAGACAACCACACTGGTAAACACACTACAGGGAGGACAACTATATTGTCTATGCAGTTATGCTGAGACACTCAGTTTTGGCACATCATGTGAGTGTTTGTACTCAAACAATTACACATTCCATCTGGTGACAGTTACAAGTTTCCTTTAAGTGTACTTCCCTAGCAAGTTCAAGGGGGCCCCTGTCACTGTGATGCTCAGGTGTGCACAGATGTTGCTTTGCATGAATCTGTGATCTGCTAGTGTTTGTAGCATTGCATGTTACTAATTCATTTAGACAGCGGGGGGACACGGGGAGCAGGTCCCTGGGGCTTTCTCTGCTTTACACACTGTATGCCACAAGCTGTCTGGGAGAGGGTAGGGGACAGGGTGCTGGTTGTGGTGTGGTGCGTGCCTTGAAACTGAACAGCTAGCAAACAAGTCACGTGTCTGCTGCTCTAATGAGTCACATGTCACTGCTCCATTGACGTCAGTGAACAGCGAGAGGCGTCCCATTTGGGGAGGCCTTTGCAGACAAATACTCTCCATCTCTCTCTCCATCTGACTCTCTGTCTTTCTCTCTCTCTCTCTCTGCCTCTTTCCCTCTCTCACACAAACACCGACTGAGTTTACACACTAATATCAATAAAATCCATGTCCCAAGTTGATGTCTTCCTCCTGACTGAAGCCTCCTCCCTCCTCCTGCTGATTTCCCCATCAGACTGCCCTAATTCACACAGTCTCCTGAGGAGCCATGAAAGTGCTACCTGTTTTGTCTGTGTTCTCTTCCCAGCTTTCCCCTCTCCTCCTCCCTCCACTGTACTGCTGAGGAGGACTGCCTGTGGATGCTGCTGGCGCTGGAGCTACAGTCCAGTAATTAATCTCTTCAGAGGACGAGTGAGATTCCAGATGGTCCGTCTCTAATGGTGTGTGTGTGTGTGTGTGTGTGTGTGTGTGTGTGTGTGTGTGTGTGTGTGTGTGTGTGTGTGTGTGTGTGTGTGTGTGTGTGTGTGTGTGTGTGTGTGTGTGTGTGTGTGTGTGTGTGTGTGTGTGTGTGTGTGTGTGTGTTGTTTCATTGGATTATTAACTTCTGTTTAATGACCTCGCTCCACTTTGCCTAATCCACTTCCACATTGGAGCCATATGTGTGCCTACCTTGCGTCAACCCAACAACGGCACAGAGAGCAGAGTAAGGTTTGGAAGGAAGGGCTTCCTTAATCATCTGCTCTCAATCTCTTTCTGCCACTTCTCTGAGATTCGATATTGCGTGTGAGAAATTTCAGCACCATGGACAGCTCTGTCCCCTATTACATAGGCCCAATTATATAGCGAATGGAATTTAAACTGCGATGGAATAAATAATAGATAACCTGCTCTTTATGTCCCATTTTGTGTCTGTATGTTGATAGATGTCAGGGTTATTATGAGCAACTTGCAACAGAGGAATGTGGGTCTGTTGAACGCTCCTGACACACCGAGTCTTTCGCAAAATCAATAATCCAATATGTTCAGTCAGAGATAAAGGATGATCAGAAGATAGGTGCATCGGCCCCGAGAGAAGCTTCCATCACGCGGGGCTTGCACATTACAGGAGAGGAATGGAAGGTGAGCCTGCCAAATAGACTCTCGCGGGAGTGTCAATCACATGCACTAATGATAACACGGGAGACAAATGAAGGCAATAACTTGCAATGGGATTAGACTTCCTATGAAAGTGCGGATATGGGCGATTTGGGGCATTTGTCTCCACTATATTGTGCAAATATGGCAGCAATACAGTAGGCTCATATGGTTAACGAGCATGGTGCTTTAAAAATCAGGAATAGACCTACAATTATTAGCATGGTCCATCAGCTGTAACTCAACTCAGGTAAAACACACAGGAGATGTTAATTGAAAATAAGTGATGTCACTTATGTAGACAGCTTTCTAACAGAATACACAAGAAAAGCATATGGCTATGCTACTATTTAGTACTCGCTCCCATTTGCTGCTTAGCCTATTACCCTTTTCACACCACTGAGCCAAACCAAGCTGAGCCAAGCTGTACTAGACTAGCCTGGTTGGTTACACACCCACCATATTCTTTTCAGTTGGCTAAACATAAGACCAGACTTCTTTGATATGTGGCCCAAAATCTTCACGCGGAGAGATGATAAAATGGGGTTTTAGTTGGATGGTTGTTCTTCTGTGTGGTTAGGGGGGAAGCATGTGTATAAAAGCACCTGAGTGGCTGAAATAGCTTTATAAAACGACTGTCAGAATTCCGAATGCGATGCATCACAGCAGGCCCGGAGCGGAAAGTCAAAGGTGTATGCGGTAATCGCCTCAATAGCGCGCTTGGCCATTTCTTCAGTGTGATTGTGAGCTGAGCCGAGGCCCAACCATCTGCCGTCTCCCGGGACGTTAGAGCAAACCAAGGTAGAAAATGAAAATGTTTCACCTCACTCACACATCAAACCACCCATGTGTCAATAAGACAGGGAGGATAGGCAAATATTTGTCACTGTAAGAGAGGTCAATGAGTTTAGAAAATAGGTATAAGCACCTATCAGCATAGGCATATGTTTTAAACGATTTAATGAGGATGACCATCACATCATAGGCATTTTTAAACAAATAATGTAATGTTGGGCCGTTGAATAAATGCTCTGCTGCACATCCATCAAGCGCTGAGTTTAGTGACCCAGCAGGGACACAATCAGTGCCAGGTCTGTCTGGGGGAATAGAGGCCCTAAGAAATCAGAGGCCATATTCGCACCATGTCACAATGTGTCGCTTAATGGACTACGTGACGTGGATGCTATTGCTGAGGATATTTGCAAGGACAAATGATTGTTTAGCTCTCCGGTTTTAGAAAAGCGTACATTTCGTGTCCCCCGTGTGGCGTCTGACCATAAACAGCAGTCTACGCACAGTGGTTTGGAAGTAGGCCTAGGTTATATCCCTGTCTCTCATCAGAATACTGCCAGCATGAATACTATATTCTGATCATCTCAACTCTGCCTCATGCACGTACAAATTTGTTAGGAAGGAAAAACTGATATGAAAGTCTAGACAAATAGTTTAGTTTATTTATTTGTTTTACATTTTCATATCATTGCCTCCAGGCTCCAGCTATAATGACCAGCATAGCTCCTGATGAGTTTTCACTTTAGCTGTGCATAATGTTTTGGTTTTAAGCATGCTAGAAGTCTCCAGGTCTCATAACATTTTTGCTTTGACTATATGATTCCGTTTTCAATAAGTAACATCAACCTTGTGGACAAATTAAGTCTGATATAACAAGGAGTTACACATCCATACTATTGAATGTCCAGTGTGTTATGGGGACCGGGGTAGCATACTACCAAAAACTACAGCAAGCTGATTTGTCTGTAGCTGTTGAGGCTGAGTTAATTGGCTACATACAGCCTAATCAGGTCTGGCTGATTGTCTGTTTTGAAAATTCCTCTCCAGCCTGTATCAATTTGTAACTAAATGGGAACGGTCCACCAGAGATGTATCAGAATTAGTCATGTTTTTTTCTCTCTCTCAGTCAAACACATCTGCGGTCACAGGTTCATTTCTGCAGTAGGCTGTAAGACAGGAGAAAGACAGAATGTGAATAGTGAATCCCAATGTGAAAACCTTGTGGTACCATTTAGAAGAACTTGAGCTCAGAATACAAAAACTAGTCCCAGTGTAGCAGAACATGACTCTTGTGTCCCAGCAGTGTTTTGGACTTTCACATAATTAAAATACAGTGGCTGGCATGTAGAAGATGTGACACCGCCCCCTAGGGCTAGCGTCATATATTGCACACACTCATATTCTCACAGTAGCAACATCTAGAAGAGCAAGAGCACTTCCCCTCTAACCTGGTGCTTTCTACAGATAGTTTTACTCCAAATGTAGAAATTGTAGGTTATCACAAACAGCCCCAAAAATAATAACATCCTGGGTGAAGACACTTTGAGCTTAAACAGAATGAGGCAAAGCGGGAAGGAGAACTAGAGGATGTGATAGAGAAGATGAGGAGGAAGGAAAGTCAGATGCTGGGAGTGCTGGCAGCTGGTGGGGGTGGGCACGCCTGTCTGTGGCTCTCTCTGTCTCCCTCTGCTCTGCTGTGACTGTGGAGAAGGCGACAGATGGAGTCCGAAGGTTCTGCTCCAGTCCCAGCGCTGCTCCACCATTCTGACTGCTCGGGATGAGGGCCAGCAGCCAGGGGAACATGGTGGCCATGCCCAGCCCCGGGGGTCAACCGCTTACAGAGGGGTTGCCCTGCCTAGTCCTCACCTCTGCTGCCACACACACACACACACACACACACACACACACACACACACACACACACACACACACACACACACACACACACACACACACACACACACACACACACACACACACACACACAAACACAGGAAATAACAACAAATCAATTATTCTGTCAAAGCAATCTGTGAATTCAAATCAAATATTATTTGTCACATGCTTCGTCGACAACAGGTGTACACTACCAGTGAATTGCTTACTGACGGGCCCTTCCCAACAATGCAGAGAGAGAAATAATTGTGATGAAGATGAATACCCTGTTGCATGTACTCCTATTAGAGAAGAGTGTTGTATATCTGTAAGGAAGTCTGTGTGTAGCTGGTGTATAGAAGTTAGGTGCAGGACAGCAGATATGAGTAAACAAACGTATTTTACTCAACATATAATAAATGCAATACAAAAACAGAGCCCACAATAACGGACCTTCCTACATAGAAACAAACACTCACAAACAAACATGGGGGAACAGAGGGTTAAATAATGAACAGGTAATTGGGGGATTGAAACCAGGTGTGTAAGACAAAGACAAAACAAATGGAAAACGAAAAGTGGATCGGCGATGGCTAGAAGGCCGTGACGTTGACCGCCGAACGCTGCCCGAACAAGGAGAGGGACCGACTTTGGTGGAAGTCGTGACAATATCTTCGGAGGCCTATGCTTTTCACCCAAACTCACAGAATGTGTATGAATGTACATTCATTTTCATCAGCGGTCATGTTGAGAGCTACAGTAACATACCCAGCAATCCTCTGCAATAAGGCAATGGAACATTTCTGTCTGTGGTACCCTATGACACCTTTGTACGTGTGGCTTGTGTGCACTGTGTGACAACATGATGAGAAGCCAGTCCTGACTCAGGAGGAACAGCATAGTGGGGTTCACTGGATTGTGTCAAAGCCCCAAGGCTGTGAAGTTGATGAGAGTAACTGTGTGATCTCTGTGCCACTGCTCATGTGGCAAATCAATGGAGAAGATCTTTACAGCCATACAGAGTGGAGTGTTATAAGACATAAACAAGCAAATGTTGCTTGATCTACTGGTCTTCCTATTAGCCTCATGCTCATTTGTTTGTGTTCATGCCCTGGACAGTAATTACTGGTACCAAGATAGCAACGTGGCATAAAATATAACAGTCCAAAAACTGAAGGACAGAAGGAGAGACAAGTTACACATATTTTTAAATGTGTTTATTTTTTACTCTAGGGCTTCCTTAGACCTACATCTGTCTCCCTCCCCGTCGGAGGACATTTTGGTTCAGTCCTGTTCCAGTTTCTCCTGGAGTCTGCCTCAGTTGTGTGGGTGTCCGTGTTCATTAGCTACAGATCTGAATTATGAGTAAGCCCCCTTTTCTTATAGTCTTACAGCAGCAAAACTGTTGTTACTCCTCACAGCAGTCCTTACATCTCCCGGGGGTGCTTTTGGAGCACATTCTCAGATCTTCTTCTGTCCAGTTAAAAAGATACAGTTGGCAAAAGCTCCCTCTCAGCATTAAAGAAAGAGTCCCAACTGAAATGTCTGTGATTTATATTAAGAGACAGGACTGAGGGAATCTCACTGGGTCTTAAAATTCTAGACTGTACCTCCTCAAGGCTCTGGCTGTTAGAGTGACAGACTGTGCTATGTAGATTGACCAGGGGGGGCCAATGGGAGGGCCACAGATCCCTGACAACACTCTGGGGCTTTGCATGTCATGATGGGAGGTCAGTGACACAGCCTGTTGGGATCTGAAGGGATGGCGAGATCATATGGACCTCGAAGTAGAAGTCTGAAAGACTCACAGGATTTCTGGTCACTCTTAGATATTGTGGTAATAAAATAGAACATGTGGAAATGGATCCTGTCGTCCATAGGTTGAACCACTACACAAAATATAAAAATACATAGATGATTCTACAATTTTGCAATGAAAATACAAAGTCAGGCTGCCTACAAAGACATATGATCCGTCTCTCTCACCAGTTTACCATTATCAAGACAGACAAAGCCCTTCCATTATCAGTGAACATGAAATGAATCCTACGAGACCATTTCAGCAAATAATTCAGCCATTATCATTCATGACTCAATCACAGAGGAAATTGCCAGGGGAAGACATGCCATCAGCCTTCAGTAGAGGAGAAGAAAAGAGAAGAGTGATGTTGGGGAAAACAAAAGGAAGACAGACTGGTGTTATTGATAAAGATATTATGCTTGGCCAGAGACAGGGTGCTTTCTATTTGGGCTGGTGATGGTAGCAGAGGGGGGTAAGGTGTGTTGGGTGGTGGATGGTGGTGTGGCGCTAATCAGCTGCTGGCAAGCGTGTGAGCCGGCGGTCTCCTTGCGGCGAAACCCCAGGTCGAAAGCGGGTTTGAAGTTTAATGATGCCACCTGCCAGCCTTGCCAGTCTGCAAGTGCTAACGAGCTGGCAGCGCTGGTGGCTCGGGCCACAGCACCTGAAAATGCACGTGTGTTTCAGGGGGGCGGGGTTCTACCAGGGCTGTTGAGGGGCCTGCTGGAGACCCAAGACAGCACGGAAGGCCCGCATCTCTTTGAAGAGCGCCCTCATTTCCATATTTCATTACGCACTGGTGACTGACAAGGCCCAGCCAGATGTTCTATTTTCAGCTATTTAAATTTTGACCTGCTTTCTTTCCACAGTTGAAGAAAAGATTAGATTAGATTTCAATCAACACACAGATGCCATGGATGATAAGAACTTGGATATAGATGTTTGTTTATCTGTTGTGGTTTTTTGTTGTCTATATTCTCCTATTGTATCTTACCCCTCTGAGTAAAGGTGTTGATAACACACAGACAGTAGCTGCCATTTAACTAAAGAATCAGGAAATGTTTCCAAAGTGACTAGGCACCTTAGACTCCAGCACAGTCCCTGATTCATTCCAATGGTATTTCCTTTGAATTGGCTGTTAAATTGCAGTGTCCTTACTCAATCTAACACTCAAAACTACATCGACAGCCTTGACCTTTCTGGGTGTCTGCAGCAAATGGCACTTTGTCAGAGGGAGTGAAGGAGCCCTAGGATCAATGTGATTGTCTTGGTATACAACAGCATTGACTTCCCTCTGTATATATGCATGCCTATGGGTTTGTCTGTGCATGATTGAGTTGTATTAGATATACAAAATGATGGCAAAGGAAGAACTATAGTGATCAATGGGAGAAAGGGAGCAGAGAAAGAGACAAACTTTAATTTCGACAGGAAAAATATAGCTAGGATGACCTCTCCACAACCTTGCCCCTTTTCTCTCTGAATGAACGAAACTAGGCCAAAGGAAGACAGGTATTTAGAAGAATCATGTTGGGTGACTATGAGAGTGATCATGTACGGAGTGGTAAACTACAGCTGTTTCTGGTCTGGGTGTGTAGGGTGCCTGTGAAACCAGTTCTGGAGACAGAGAGGGCTGTCAACACAGGAGCATATCCATCACTCTAATTTAATCAGGTTTTAGCACCGTCAGCCTGTAACTCAATCATGAGCCTGGTTTCCCCTTTAGCAGCCCCTGCCACCTGTCATCACCACACAGTGCGTGTCAGATAAGGGTGTGTCGTTGGTATTATACACTGGGGTCGGTACGGCACAGCTGTACGTGTGAGGGGTCACCTGCTGCCTGTCAAACCTAATTTGTAGTGCAATAAATCTTGATATACTGTACAGTTTATCATTAAAATCCACCTCATGATTCCTATTCTTCATTGTTTTAATCGAATAATAATACACAGCACAAAGCACTGAAGCATCTAAATCTCTAAATATCTCTGCAAAGATATCTAATATAAGATATTCATATCCCTGATTTACCAGAGGATCCTTCTACTAAGAATGCTATGATCCTGGGTAAACATTCATATAGCCAGAGAGAGAGTAGTGACTGTTCTGATAAAGATAGAAACCCCGGCTCTTTGCCTTAATGGGTTATAAATTGTCAAAGAAAACATGATTAATATCAGAAGACTAAATGTCATGTTTACTTCCAATTTGAAATTGCGGTTGAACTCTGTGAACCACAGTGATGTTGTGGGAATGAGCAAGGGAGGGAGGGGGGCATTGCAGAATTATTGCTGTTGTATATTGAAGCTGAAAACTAATGAAAGTGGGCTGGTGGCATGTGAACTATGTGACCACAGTGTTGCTGTGTTTACCAGTGAAACCATCGATTCGTAATACCTTCAGATTCACTAGTCACCAAACATGGAGACAGATCTCTGTATTGTTCATGCTGTTATTGAAACCCTGCTAGCCTGTGTGTGCATGCATGTATTATCATGTGACTCCGATTGCCTGGGTGTCTGGGATTAGCATCAAATGCTGAGTGCTATCCAGTTATACATTATACCAGGCTAAACTGCTATGTAACCTAAACATGCCTGTGTGACAGAGCTAATGTCTTTCGAGTACAGACATGCAGTACCAGTCAAAAGTTTGGACACACCTACTCATTCAAGGGTTTTTCTTTATTTTTTATTATTTTCTACATTGTAGAATAATAGTGAAGACATCAAAACTATGAAATAACACATATGGAATCCTGTAGTTACCAAGGCAAAGGGTGGCTACTTTGAAGAACCTCAAAGATAAAATAATTTTGATTTGTTTAACACTTTTTTGGTTACTACATGATTCCATGTGTTGTTTCATAGTTTTGATGTCTTCACTATTATTTTACAATGTAGAAATAGTACAAATAAATTGAGTAGGTGTTTCCAAACTTTTGACTGGTACTATAAATAAAAAATTATAAAACTTGTCTGCATAGCATAAAGTACACATTAATGTAAATATGTAATTAGTACCTGTGTGCACACACACAAACTGTGGTGGAAGCATTCCAAGTACCTACTCAGATCTGAAGCAGGGGATAGGTATACGGGGCGGCAGGTAGCCTAGTGGTTAGAGTTGGGCCAGTAACCAAAAGGTTGCTTGACCGACTCCTGGTGCTGACATGGTAAAAATCTGTTGTTCTGCCCCTTTACAAGGCAATTAACCCACTGTTCCCCAGTAGGCTGTTATTGCAAATAAGAATTTGTTCTTTACTGACTTGCCTCGTTAAAAAAAAAGTTAATTCTGGATGGACAGTGTGTTGCTAGTCTTTGGTGTTGCTGGCCAATGTGACCAAGAGGTCAGGTGTCATGTGAAAAAGAGTAAAAATGCTGGCCAGTGGTTAAGGTGAGCCAGACCCCTTGAATTCATGCAAACTTTTCTTTGTACAGTAGACTCACAGCCGGTTTCTCACTATTGACTGGTTTTCCAGTTCTAGGGAGCCGTCACCACGTAATAGAGGACTAATAATATATATCCAATTTTATATTGTGACAATATTTTGTATGACTAAGCAGAGGTCTCACGGTCAGAAAAATACTCATGGCCCCAATTACAGTGGTCTCTGATAAAGCACAGAAAGTAGTCTTCAGATTAGTTTTCTACAACCTTAATATTTCAGCGTAATCAAAAGGGTTCTTTGTAAAACAAATTAAAGTTGTGAAGGAAACATTTCTCTCTCAACTGAAAGAATTATTGTATTGGAGACAAAGCCTGTTCCAAACTTTAAGAGGGTGGGGGACGTTCTATGTGGCGTTTTATTCCAATGTGAAGCCATCCTTGACATTTCCAGCGTTGTGTTCCCAGCCTGAGAAACGCTGTGTGACCTGATGACATTCACAAACTCATCAGGCAGAGCCATGACATTCTAGGAGAAACACCTCCGCACCAGTCTCCCTGAGAACCCGGTTTTATCTGCTCCATTTATTACTCTTGGGAACATTATCATTGCTTTATTGGTTGCTAATACAATGCCAACCTTTATAGTTTGTCTGTTATCCTTTACTCCCACCTGCCTGGTTTTAGTCAGTGAGTGATTGCAGACCTTCAGACAACATGGCCTATAATGGTGCAGTGCAGCCTTGAACAGATGGTCAGACCATGTGAAGATCTATCAAAGGCACACAGCACGCGCATGTCAAGGGCTCATCTGATAACTTGTGGGTAAGCATATGCAGTACCAAGCATGTAGTCATACTGTAAGTTAAACACTGGGCCGTAGTCAAGCGTATTATGATATACATGTATGCAGACAAAGCCGCCAGGCAGAAAAGGAGGGCACGGACGACAAAAGGTGTCATGAGGCAAAAACCAAGAGCAAAATATTGACAGTCAAGCTAGTGTGGGGAAACAAATTACTGACTTCATGATTTCAAACCAGAACAAACATATAACATGGTACCAGAATATCACGTTTTAGGATTAAATCAGTCCTGAACCCCTTTAAACACAGACTACAAATAAATGACAATTTTCTCTGTACACGGGAGAAAAGACTCCTTCACTTTATTGCTGCACAACCATGAGGTATGAGGGGAAAAAAGAGACTGTCAAAGGGGACAGAACTTGTGCGGTTTAGCCTCTTTGCATCCACTGGTTTCAAGTTAGAGGTGTAAGGGAAGTCAATGTTAGAATAAGTCATTTTTTTCCTCAAGCCTTTGGTGCAGCAGATGAGTTTAGAAGTCAGGACCCTCTTTCTTCAGCTTGCTGTAGTCCATGTTCACTGAGTAAAACTATGAATGAAATAAAGGAACAATAAAGTTTAAGGACAAGACCATCAGAATAACAGCAGATATTCTAAGCAAAAACCTGCCTTGACTTTCTGAATCATTCCCAGGTTTGTTATTCAGTCAGTGTTAAACTTGCTTTGTTGTTGTGACTGACAATTAGATTGGCTGATCAGATTACTTACTAAACTAACAGGATTATACTGTGTAATTAATTATACTATGGGATGAGTGGAATCAGACAGCTCAATGACATTTTTGGCTCAAGCCACTACATTAACATGTTCCCTCACTGCGCTGTACAACCTCTGCTCACTACCATGTGTGGCAGAGACCAAGTTTAATGCACTGACCATTGTTATACATTTATCCAGACATAACGGACAATCCTGTAAGTGACCTACCTTGTGCTGCTGTGTGGGTTCCGTCTTGTTCCATGGCTCGGGGTTGCCATTGCGATTCCAACTACAACATACATATTGAAATGAAAAGTTTAACTAATAGCAATATAACCGTCCTGCACATTGACACCGGCGTCCTCATTTCAGACGGTTTCTATTTGGACTGGAGCCTTATTAGCAGAGTGTTTTACAAGGGCCCTTACCTGACATGGGGTCCCATTGCCAGGCGCAAGAGATACGCTCCAGACATAACCGTCCCACCACCGATGAAGATGAAAAGGGGGACCAGCTGGAGGGAATAGAAAAGAGTTAGGGGGAACAATAGAGGACAGGGTAAGGTGGCAATCAAGGGAAATATGGCTGACCCCATTGTCAACTGGCCGATTGTTTGGTCGATAGATTTTTTTAATGGCACAGTAGACACCCATCTGATTCGTGCCCTTCTCAGTGGACTAATCCATTGCGGAGGTCGCTGGGGATGGCACAGTCCATCACACTAAGATGAGCATCGGCAACACAAGGCACAGATGCCTAGAGGGTATTAGAGAAAATGTTGAAAACAAATGAAATTCCATTTGTTTTCAATAAATGGCTACTGCTTTGGACCTGAAGCTGTTTGTGAGAGTATTCCTTAGGCCTATAGTATGTGTGAAGAAAATGTGTCTTAGGTATCATTTAAAAAATGTTGAGTGAAGGTAAGTGGCTTAGATGTACAAGATTTGTGACTCTCCAGAATCTGCTCTCTACCGCCAATTTGTGTGCATTCATTGTTTCATAACTTCATTGTGGGAATTGGTTTGCCCTGTGAGTGTCTTTCAAGTCATGATCACATAAACTCAGCAAAAAAAAGAAACGTCCTCTCACTCAACGGCGTTTATTTTCAGCTAACTTAACATGTGTAAATATTTGTATTAGCATAAGATTCAACAACTGAGACAAACTGAATAGGTTCCACAGACATGTGACTGACAGAAATTGAATAATGTGTCCCTGAACAAGGGAGGGTCAAAATCAAAAGTAACAGTCAGTATCTAGTGTGGCCACCAGCTGCAGTGCATCTCCTCCTCATGGACTGCACCAGATTGCCAGTTCTTGCTGTGAGATGTTACCCCACTCTTCCACTAAGGCACCTACAAGTTCCCGGACATTTCTGGGGGGGAATGGCCCTAGCCCTCACGCCGATCCAACAGGTCCCAGACGTGCTCAATGGGATTGAGATCCGGGCTCTTCGGCTGGAGATGGCAGAACACTGACATTCCTGTCTTGCAGGAAATCACGCACAGAACAAGCAGTATGGCTGGTGGCATTGTCATGCTGGAGGGTCATGTCAGGATGAGCCTGCAGGAAGGGTACCACATGAGGGAGGAGGATGTCTTCCCTGTAAAGCAGTGTTGAGATTGCCTGCAATGACAACAAGCTCAGTCTGATGATGCTGTGACACACCTCCCCAGACCATGACGGACCCTCCACCTCGATCCAACTCCAGAGTACAGGCCTCGGTGTAACCCTCATTCCTTAGACGATAAACGTGAATCCAACCATCACCCCTGGTGAGACAAAACCACGACTTGTCAATGAAGAGCACTTTGAGACGTTTTTCAGTCCTGTCTGGTCCAGTGACGGTGGGTTTGTGCCCATAGGCGACGTCGTTGAAGGTGATGTCTGGTGAGAACCTGCCATACAACAGGCCTACAAGCCCTCAGTACAGCCTCTCTCAGCCTATTGCAGACAGTCTGAGCACTTGGAGGGATTGTGCGTTCTTGGGCAGTTGTTGCCATCCTGTACCTGTCGCACAGATGTGATGTTTGGATGATCCGATCCTGTGCAGGTGTTACACATGGTCTGCCACTGCGAGGACGATCAGCTGTCCTTCTTGTCTCCCTGTAGCACCGTCTTAGGCGTCTCACAGTACGGACGTCGCAATTTATTGTCCTGGCCACATCTGCAGTCCTCATGCCTCCTTGCAGCATGCCTATGGCACATTTACGCAGATGAGCAGGGACCCTTGGCATCTTTCTTTTGGTGTTTTTCAGAGTCAGTAGAAAGGCCTCTTTAGTGTCCTAGGTTTTCATAACTGTGACCATAATTGCCTACCTTCTGTAAGCTGTTAATGTGTAAACGACCGTTCCACAGATGCATGTTCATTAATTGTTTATGGTTCATTGAACAAGTATGGGAAACAGTGATTTACTATGAAGTTCTGTGAAGTTATTTGGATTTTTACGAATTATCTTTGAAAGACAGGGTCCTGAAAAAGGGACGTTTATGACCAGTGGTCCAGTTTACGTTAATTCCAATAATTTCTAATCTATCTTTGTTTGTTTGGTTACGGTAATTTATGTTAATTCAATATATAATTATTAGTCGTTTTCATTGTCGGAGCGGACACTTTTGCAGAGCTCACAATTTATGCTACACTTGTTTCATTCCATTTACAAGTTTTATCAATTTATTAATTGTATTTTGTTTGGAGCGCTTCTGTCAATGTTGAGTAAGGACACACACCTGATTACACAGAAGTAAATCTATGCTACCTGGCCTACACGCAAATGTATGAATGTTCCCATTTGGGGATGTCCGATAGTATTTCTGACGGTCTTAACTCACCACCACTAATGAGCTTCTCAAAGTCTTTTTTTTCTTCCTCAAACAACAAGTCAAGTGTGTTTACTTTACATCCATTGAGAATGACAATAGTTAGTTCCTCACTGTATTCAAAAAATCTTTCCAGCTTGCTCACTTTCGATAACCAACGAGCCTCGTCGTGAAAATAATAAAGTAATGCTCTGATCCAGTGGCTCATTAAACTCTGAGGACCAAGAAGAGTAGATGCAGTTGCCTGTGCAAACTGTGGGCCAGACACAGTTAATACAATATTTCAAGTTCGTTGCAGACGTTGGAGAGATTAACGCTATTGAAGAACATGAAATGAACAAACCTCCATGCATAAGCCAATGTGAATTACAGGATATTTATTTTTAATCAGGATATTATTTACTTGCAATGTTATTTGTTGGCTTTATATTGATAATTTTTTACCTAGTTGGCAATACTAAACAAATACGTTATTGAAATGGGAATTAAACTGTTCCACGAAAATGTGCATGAAAACCATTAGTGTTTAGATAAATTGTGAAATTGGCACTCCACATGAAAACCATTAGTGGTTAGATAAATTGTAAATTGGCACTCCACATGAAAAACACTCCCTGCCCCTGGTGTAGCCTATTACCAGCAATTTCAGGAGCTAATGGCAGGACCGAGGGTCGTCTATAACAATATTTAGTCAACTGGATTGCTTTTGTCCCCCCAAAAATACTTTCGCCAAAATCCCGAGACAACAGTTACCCGATTTCCACCAAATAAAACTTGATTAAAAATATATAAAGTACTTTCATAGCTCGTTAACCTTTTTCAAGAAAGGGCCACTGCACTGGCATAGTAACGTTATGTCCTCGGTTAACCGCCTCGTCCTTGACTGAGTTAAGGCCTTTTTTGGCAGGTCGCAATTCCAGCAACTAACTATATAGCTAAACACGCTCGCTCCCTCCCTCCCTCCCACTTAAAGTGTAAATAATAGTAACTATACATTCAATTATTTTTGAGACCTTGCCCTTTCAAGTACATAACCCACACTGGCGCCAACTGGCTACAGTAGCTAACTAGTTAGCAAACAGGGCCGTTTAGGTCTGTGGTAAATGCCATCACTTGTCAATCAACGATCAATGCTACAAACACCATGTCGTTATATTCAATCTTGTCATTTTCCAAACACTCAACAATACATGACAAAAAGGCGGCATTTGGGGGAAACGAGTAACGTAGTAAAAATCGAGGTTAGCTTCGAAGTTAACGTTAGCACGACGCAAATCCCCCCCAAAAAATCTATACGATTTAGCAAATTTCCCGATTTCACATGTACTTACTGCTGGGTGGCTTTTAAGTTGCCGGCTAACTGTGCTTAGCATTGTGAGGGTTTACTTCTCCCAATTTGTACAGTAATAACCGGATTAATGTAGGCCTGGCCAGGCAGGAACTGAGCGTATTTTCAGATGCGTTTCAGAGATATCAATGATTTTTATAACTAACCCAAGATAGACCAGTCTGTGGTTTCCAATGGGAGCAGATGAACAAATCATAGTGGGTCGAACAAGCAAGGAGGTGGGAGCAAAGCACGAGCCAGTGAGATCCATTCGCCCTTGCACTCCTTCTAAACAATGCATTTTTTTTCTTTGGTAAAGTCTACAGATTCTAGTTTTGGAAACAGAAACCTGTATGGAGATAAAATGTTTCAGCGATGAGAAAATTTGCAGAATTTCGGCCATCTCGTTCAATCTCCTCCCACTGCCGGCCACTAAGCTTCCTCTGGTCACCATATTTGGTAGGGAGTGGAAATGACAACCGGATGCTTCACATTTATACATCCGGTGAAATATCTGTCTCATTGTTCTATCTGTGGAGATTCCTCACGCCCTTGAGTCCTCAACTCGTTCTTCTTCTTCTTTGGTGTGGTTTAACGGCGGTTGGCATCCATCCAATATATGTTGCATTACTGCCCCTAACTACGCTCGGGTCTAATCCCTTATACTTTACGGAACAAAATTAAATACAATAATATGAAGAAAAAACTGTCATCTAACCATTATAAACCCACCACCCAATTCCAATATTTAAAACCCTATCTGGACACCACCACTCAACACACCCTGTGACTCTTCTGAAGTAAAATCTCGTACACCCAAATAGTTCTCTGCAGCAGCCACCAGAACCACTATTTTTTTGGGACTTACGTTCCATCCCTGTGGTTGAAAACGATTGCTATAAACATTAAGAAGCCAATCTTACTGAAGCATATGTCACCCATAGGCCTATCCTGTGCTGGCACAGATCTACTACTCACACGGATCCCCTTGAATCATCTTCCTCTACTTTCTTCACTGCCTCAGCATACGACACCCTCTGCACTACTCTAATCCTGGTAACCTCAACCTGCCTCTCTCGCAACAGACACGTCTGATCCATGGGCACCCCTACAATTAACACGTAGCTCTTCTTTCCCCAATAGTACACATTCCTTTGTCTCATGTCCTTCTGCACACTTCTCACACCTAGGAACCTACCTCCTACACACTGCTGCCACGTGCCCATAAGCTTGACACCTGTAACAACCTAATGGATTCAGCACAAAAGCTTGTATGGGATAACTGAAATATCCTAACATCACTTTGTCAGGCAAAGACTCAGCATCAAAACTCAAAAGAACAGATAATGACTCTTCTGTTTCACCACTCACGCCACCCTGTCTGAGTCGCATCAAACAAACATCGGGTATCTTCCCCTTCATCTGGTCCACATTCACATTTACCGCTACCCCAGTAATAACTCCTTTCAATGGCACCCTGTTCTTGAGAAAAAAACAAGTCACCACTCTTGTCCCCATTTGTATGGCGCGGAGCTACCGCTCCCTCTGACTGACAGAAATACAAATAATTATCACAAGCCCACTTCGGGTTATCTTCACTGACTCCACAGCACCGAACTCCATTTTCACCCACCCTGAAACCACATATGGATCAGCCAGAAAGCAGTGCCTACTTTCTCCAAAAATGTCACTCCTACTGTAACAGACTCATATTTATCCTGACCATCGGTACAAGGCTTAGGCTCCAAGAACCTCACCAAACCTGGTACCAAAAACTGGGCCACCTCTGGTAATTCGCCCTCATTCACTTCCATTTTGACTCCAGAACTGGATCCGGTGTACGGCTCACTCTGTTTGCACTTGCCACCAGCCTTCTTCGACCTACCATCTCCCTTTTTTTCACCATCTTCAACAGATTGAATCTCACCCTCTGCCACACTCACTCTCTTCAACTGCCACCTCTCTCTTTCCCTCCATTCTGTGATGGCAATTTCCTGTATTACCAAATGAGGAGAGTTACAAACCACACACCAGTCAGAGTTATACTTAAACTTCATCTTTAATAATATGAGCTTTACAATAGCCCTTTGACTCTCAGATCAATTCAGTGTCTATAATGAATTCTGAGAGTCCCTACATAAGAATACAAAGATCTTTTATAGCCAAGATACACCCGTCTCAACTTACATGACAAACCACAGATCTTAGGAACAGTTCACAAAGTTTAAGATTTGTATGAAAGATATCTATAAAACATAGCAGACAGTTACTGCTGTGTGAACAGTTCTCATTGTAAAGACCAGTGTCCTACACCAAACTGGGACCCGTCTCACCCTGGTATGGTATAGCACAAAAACATTAGCTTTACTATCTGGAATGCTCTTTAGGCTTTATTACCCAAAGACATCGTAAATATCCTCTGTCAGTGCTATCTCATAGAGGCCCATCCTCAGTGGAACACACACACACAATAGTCGACATAATCCTCTATTCTGTCGAATAAACCAATCATTCTGATGCAATACAAAGATTATAATATAATCTTACAAGCACCACAACATATGGCAATATTCCACGACAATTCTTCCACAGTATTCCATAAATACATCTCCGTGTGATAATACTCCACTTCTCCTAACATACATCTCATGTTTTACCCTCTCAAGGGACTCACTTTCCTTCTCCCTTGATCAAAGTCTCCATTCCTCTCCTCAACAAAGTACAACATTTTACACTGCAGAGTTTTATTTTAATTTTCAACCAGTAGGCAGAGATGGTTTAGTTAATCCCACCACATAATATGTTTGTCATCTGGCAGTAAATAAAGTACCTCAACCTACTAAAGCTTTTACCAGTCCAATTATATCTGATTATATTCAATCACTGATTAGCCTACTTCAAGGAAGGGAATAAGGAAGGATGCTTTTTCAAAGTACTTGAACAAGACCTCAGTAGGTTTGAAGATGAATCCCACCAGTCATACAACAGAAGCATTCATGGGAGAATATTTGTAGAGGGATGTCAGATTACTTTCACTTGACTCTGTCTCACACACCTACAGTACTTTCAGTAATGACACTCCAGCGTCTTCAGGGGTAGACCAAGCTAGACTCAAACTAACCCTTCATCTGTTCATCCAATACCTGAGCCACTATGCCTAGCTGTCGGAAGCTCTTACCTAGGTGGGATGCAACACTATCCCCTGGGAAGAGCACAACGACATCATCCCACTTCTGATATCAACACAGCAATTTTGTTGGGTAGCCGACCGGGACTCAAACCTGCGTCCAAACCACTGCACCATCAGGTCCTCTGGTGTTGAACGAAGGAGTCTATAAAACAGTATAGTACTGTTCAACTACTGCTATTTGACAGCATTCTTGTATATTATAAGGGTGATGCTACATCAGAGAACAGC
This sequence comes from Salvelinus fontinalis, assembly GCF_029448725.1. Taxonomy (NCBI): domain Eukaryota; kingdom Metazoa; phylum Chordata; class Actinopteri; order Salmoniformes; family Salmonidae; genus Salvelinus; species Salvelinus fontinalis. The sequence goes on from NC_074698.1 coordinate 24,654,919, forward strand.
ATCCTCACACTACATGTGTTGTAATTCATCTGTCTTTATCAGCAGGACCTTGGGATAGCTTGCCCAAACAGTGGGCTGGACAATTTAGTTTTCTGTGTGCTCTGCCAGTGTCCTGCAGCTCACCCTGTTAATCAGATTGCCTCGCCAACATCTACCAACGTTAGTTTCCTCTGAATTGTATTTTCACAGAAAATTGGTCATTAACATCTCATAAGAGTTTCTGCACAGCCTGTGTATGATGCTGTGTGGGAAAGTTCCAACCAGTTAAGTAGACCTAATTTGATAGACTACAACGAACGAACCTTCCAAAAGTCTTTCAGTATTATGTAAAACAAATGCACTCCCATGACATGTATACATGATGCATTTATAATTTTGAGAAAGAACTAGGTCATTGTCAGCCTGGTGTTACAATCCTAGAACCATGGAAAACATGTTTAATTGTCACATCAAAACACAGATACAAGCCAAATCATGTCTCCTTCTGTTTAATTTCATCTGGTTTTAATTCTCTGGAAAATAATTGTACGTTGGCAGATTTTCATCCAGTTTGGCCAAAACTTTCAACAATAGCAATTTATTAAACATATAGCTAGGCTGATACCATATTATGGTTTCCCTTTTACTATGTATTCATGGCATATCCTACTTTCATTTAAAAAAAGCAACAACATTTAGCTGTCAGATTGGCCATGAGTATCCTAAACAAATTGGTTCATTTACAGTATTTTATGTTTATTATTTCCATAATACAGAGAGGCTAGTTGTCTGCCAAGATAATAATGGAAATGAAGACTAACATCCTGAGTCAACTACATGGAAGTGTTAAAACTCCTCATCTACAGCATGTCAACTTTCAGAATCTTGTGCAGGTCTCAACAACTTGAAATCTGATAATAGAGCTTTACTTGGAAAACTTCTACTAACTGACAAGACAATCGACCCGTTTATTAGGGTGTTTTTCTGTAACCAATTTCTTTACTATGATTACAAATACCAGTGAAAACCAGGCATTCCTTGGTGATGAGTTCATGAGGTAAATCTTGGAGCTGAGATTCATAGGCCTGTGTGGTTTAGTTGTAGTCCAAAGGGAGGAGCAGCCTCAACAACCACAAGGGATTTGACGTGCATGTTGTCATCTTTCCTCTGCCCACACATCTCATTCTGCCCCATTTCCTCTTCATGTAGATGTGGTCTTGCGGTCTAAGTAGATGATGCTTGTCTGTCTTAGTAGGTTCAGGAGAATGGGGACGTTTGAAAACATAGGGGTTTCTTTCATGATTATGTAAAAAATAAAAAATAATAATAATAATATGGTAACTAACAATGACTCAGTGTATGTAGGTGTACTGCCTAGACAGGATGTGGTAAGAAAATCAGAGAGATATAGATTTCTGTCCACTGGACTTTCAGTTTGTCAATTTTGCCATGACACATATTCCAGGTTCCTTAGTGTGTGGTCTTCTTTGGTGTCTTGCCAAATTTGGCATCAAACCCGAGACCTTAAATGAAAAAGCACAGGATACTATTAAGACAGTAGAGGTGTCTAGTCATCTCATCAACCAAAAAGAGACTTCACTACTAGTTGAGGCCTATGAGCTCTAATGGAACATTTCCATAAGCAGCTGAAGAGCAGCTCACTATTTCAACTATGAGGTGAAGCATAAAGTTACTACAGACACAGGAGCACATGGTCGAGGGAGATGCGAGCGAGTGTGAGGAAGAGAGAGAGATTGAAACAGAGAGATAGTCACAACATCAGAGAGATGTTAAGAGTTAACAAGTTAATGTTGTTACTCACCAAGGAACACCAGGATAGTGCCGACCCACTGCATGGTGTTGAGGACGTTGCCGAACAGAAGGACAGAGCCCAGGATGGTAAAGAACTTCCGTGTGGTAGTGACGATGGAGCAAGTGAGAGGGCCGAAGTACACCACAGTCATGAAGATGAAGGTCTAAGAGAGGAAGAGGAGTGAACGACTGTTACTATAAAATACCCTCTGCAATGAGAATGAGAGCAAAATAGCGGGGAAAAAACACTGTGAACCACATACTGGCACTTATCCATAAGAATCACACGCATGTGAACCAATTAAAATGTATAATGTGATTTGCAGACATGGAAATGTTTTCCCTTTAACACACACACAGTCACACCCATGTGAGACCCACCTGGCCTAAAGCACTAGTTATTCCAAACAAAAGGATGTTCCAGAAGATGCTGGGGTGACGGTCTGTGAAGCTCAGGAAGTCCCATACCTCACCTGTCCACAACACCCCTGAAAGAAAAACACATGGGATCATTTACTGAAAGTGACACAATTCAGCATAAATTGACTAATTTTATCCTGCATGTAACAATTGCTTCTTTTTTTTTATTTGTATTCTTTTTTATTTAACCTTTATTTAACTAGGCTGCTTGATTCTTATTTTTTAATCTCAAGTTATAGGATTGGTTAGCCTTTTCTTCTGCTACAAATGGGGGGAGAAGCCAATTAATTACTTTAATTGTTTTGGAATCAAACCCATGCTGAGATTTGGTTCCATGACTTTATGGTGAAAATGCCTGTTCCAAAATCAAAATCAACAGTGGATTAAGGGCTCCCCCTACTGGTACAGAGCAGTAACAGCAGTTTGATTGGGTTGAATAGAACTGGGGAAGTGGGGACTGCTTTGGCCAAAACCAAAAAAAGGGTTTCTGATAAAAGTAAGGCTGTAGAAAAGCATGAGATTGGGACACTTAGACTGAGAAGGAAGATCTGAGATGAAGATATTTTATTGTATAAATAATGGTGTATTTAGTAGAGACGTGGAGCTGGCAGAGATAGAGATACAGAAGAAACACAAAGCAGAGAGATCAGACAAAGTGTATATTTTCACACTAGTGGGGGGAAACAGGTGTCTCACCTAGTCCCAGCACCAGGGTGGACCACATGTTGATGTTGAGCATCATGTGGTTGGCACTGGTCTGGAAGAGACTCCTCATGTGGTCCTGGGCCACACCAGTCAAACCGTCCATGGTCAGAGATAGCAGCTAAGATAGAGGGAGAGGGAAGGTCACATTTACAAACCCACAGAGGCACAGACAGCAAATACACATATAGGCAGAGAGAAACACAGACCAGGTCACAGAGATAATACCACAGGCAGATGAGGACAGTTACACTCACCAAAAGGATCTCCCCGAAGCCAAAAGCAGATTCTGTGGAAGTGACACTCTTGTTGGGTTTATAGAGGAACAGGGCCACCCCGCTGACGATCAACAGCACACACAGGTACTTGGCCAGTGGGTATTTCTTCCTCAGTACAAATACACCCAGAATCATCACTGTGGAACCAAAGGCAAAGGGATGTGAGGGGTGGTTATCAGCAGCAGCCATCACTGGTCTATTAGGTTGATGTGCACATAGAAAGACAAGTCAGTCAGGGGGTACAAACCATGGCTATGTAGATTAATGGGCTGCACGTGCTCAAGGGATAAGACTGGTCAGTGTATTACTATAGAACACACTAACCTTAGACAGTGTTTACATATTGCAACATACTGGGCGGGATAGAAGACTAGGCTCATGTACTTATTGTTAGCATGACACTTGCAGTCATAGGGTAGTCTACATGGGGAGTCAGAGACTCACAGCAGGTGCATGCAAATAGAATATATGTTCATTAAACAGGGACACTGAGTTTGGAAGGGCTGATGGGGTGTGTAGTTTAATAAAGGTGCAATATGCAGAAATCACACAGATATTTCCTGCTTGCTAAAATTTTGTTTGTCAAATTTCAGTGTATGTGACAAAACAAGCCATGTATAGAGTAAATAATCATTGTACCATACAAAACCGAAAGTAAAAGGTGCAAAAACAAAACTTAAGAATGGGATACACCGGTTCTTAGACTGGCTTGCAATGAGAATGACAAATCTATAACTCATATTTCAATGTGAATTTGATTCGTTCGCCCATAAAGTTACTTATTGCAACTTTAAAAATGGCACTAAAAATGCAGATAAGGGAGTCCGGCTGACACTGAAACATGACACACTGCTGCAGTAAGAGGCCATGCAATAAAATAAGGCAAACTAACCCCTCAAACCTGCACTGGTTACAAGCCAAAGGCTGCATATGACTTGTTAATTACATATTCAGGTGTTGCGAGTGGGGTCAGGATGAGCAATAATATCATTATTACACCTACCTGGGATGGGCTTACAAGACTTCCCCAACACCTGTGACAACAATAGAGAGGTTGTTTTAATATTCAAATAATAAAATATCACAACAAATTATGATAACACGGAGACACTGTATGGGCTGAGGGATAAGACTGACCTGTGTGGGGTAGTTGACATACTGTAGGGCAGAGTTGCTGGATACCATGGCTCCAAGATAAGACAGGGAACACACTCCATAGAGCCAGCTCTTGGTGTGGTCTGGTCTGGAACCCTCAAAAAACTGAATCACTAATAGGGAGGAGGCAGAAAAGAGACTATAATACATGGAGATTCACTACCAACAGACCATTGAAACACCCACGGGGGGTAAGATATGTTGGAGATTACTGTGTTGGGCAGAAGGTGGAAGGCCACGACTGATGACTATGTGTGGTTTACTCACAGATCTTGGCAAACCCAGCATTGATGATGCATTGGATGAACACCAGCGTTGTGGCATAAACAAACTTCTCCTTCTTCTCCCCCTCACCATACTGTCCTCGGGTACTGGGTAAATCAGACAAACAGCATTATGACAATGTATCAGTGCAACCACTCATGTTAATCCAGAGTTAATCCACTTCTTATTACACATATAAGACAGGTGTGACACACAACAACACACAGGCCTTGATATTCAGCAAGGGAATTGTTTGTTAATTAAACTGTGGAGTATCTGTAGCTATAAAAAGAGAATGAGAGGGCAGTAGTAGTCTGCTCTGGTTGACTACAGATACAAATCATCACTGGAAACAAGATGAGATTTCTCACCCTTGAGTGACATACCATTCAAGACATATCTACAATATGTAGCAAGCTAATAACATAGGAATATAGTTTTTTGAACATTTTCAGCTCTGTAGAGATGGCTCGCCTACATGCAATAATGACATGAACTTGTTGCACTACAGCATCACCAACTAACATAGGTGCACAAAGAAACAGCCAATAAAAGCAATGTGCATTAAAAGCCTATGGTTTGAAATCAATGATGTCGCTCAGATGTCAGACCAGAAAACGACTTACATTGTCTCTTGTAATATGCCATAGTAGAAATAACAAACGAAGACTCCGAGAAAACAGACAATGAATCGTACACGCTCGTTCTGTAATAGCGAGGGCTTCCCCGCTCCCTTTCCTGCAGCCATGCTGTCCTCTAGCTGTCCGGGTATGGAAACCGATACAGATCCGATCCCCGTACCCCTCAAAGCAACGTCCCGCTCCACAATCCCAGATATCACAAGCCCGGAAATGGTGACGCTGTTACTCTAACTGGGCAGACAGTTGCTAATGTGACTACAGATCAGTCCGTGGTTCCTCTTCAAAGATTTAGCTAAATGTGCCTGTTAGCGAACTGACTTTGCTAGCTAGCTAACGTTAGTTAGCCAACGTTAGATTGGTGGGTTGGTTGTTAGCTAGCAATTAGCTAAATCCATCATTGTTGTCAATCCAGCTGTCGCAGTATAGTGTTGAATCTGGAATATGTGTCTTTAATTGCAGGTCTCTCGTACTAGCAAACGGTACTCTTGTCCCGATCCAGGTTATGTCAAAGGCATCCCATTCAGACAATTTTCCCCGTGGAAAGGATACCGGAGTGTAGTTGTTTTCATTGAGATACGTCAGAGAACAAGCTTGCTCAAAGACCTCAGTGGTTCATTAAGAGCCCTCAACGGATATGCCTGAACTTGTAGCTACTATACCGTTCATATAATACAGTGCTGGTAGAACGCAGATGCTACAATTTTATAACTATACATTAATCATGGATTTGTTTTCTCATTTGAATCAACTTATATGCAGCATACAAGGTAGCTCGAAAATGTTCTTATTTTTGTTGATGTATCAAAATATTCAGCTGTAATATATATGTGATCTATACTCTTTGATTTATTGTTCATTTCAATGGGAGTCTACACAGACGACTATTGAAAACATTTGCGGGGCTTTCTCGAACTTGTCGCGTGTCTTTTTCGTACTGGGATGTGGATGGATTCTATTGGTCCAAATAAGGCAATAAACCACTAGATTCGGCCATTGAAACAGACGGAATAGTGAAAAGGCGGGGCTTCTACTCCAGAGACACAGCTACACGTGTCAAAGGGAATTTTGACAACAATGAAATGCACCACCACATTTTAGCATTGTTCAATAATCATGACTGAACCCATTCACTATTGGTTTAATGTCCATTTAGTGTTAGTGTCCACTGTCAAACTAAAAACATGTTTAAACAACTTCAATGCTTAAAACGTGAAATTATACAGGAAAGTAATGGAAGAACACTTACATGTTGGTGATACAATGTCCTTTTACATCACAAAACAGTAAGGTAAAACGTATCTGAAGCTGGGGGAAAAGACAACTATGTCCAAATGACTCAGACTGTCCCTTTACATCAGAAGAGAGCAGAGGTTCATGCTCATGCATGACACTACATGCATTTCAAACTGATATAGGAACAGCCACTATTTTGTCATAAACATTGATCATCATCAACCTGAGCAAGGGATAGGTCAAGTCACAAAGTGAGTACTCACTAGGTATACTCACAAACCAACTGTAAAAACATTCTACTAGGCCCTAAATATAGGAAATGTCTATCATAATGAACAATTACTTCACAAACAGATTAAAAAACAATACATTCACCCCATCAATGGGACAAGAGAATAGAAAGACAATGTCCAAATTCATGATAAACATTGGGACCCAGAAATGGACATACCCCGTTCCATCTTTTGTCTTGCCCATTCATCCTCTGAATAGACACACCATGTCTCAAGGCTTAAAAATCCTTCTTTAACCTGTCTCCCCTTCATCTACACATTTGAAGTGGATTTAACAAGTGACATCAATAAGAGATCATGGCTTTCACCTGGATAGTCTGTCATGTTTTGTATACCTCATGTATATTAAATTACAATAAAAAAAGATACATTTTGCAATAAATTGAATATCTGATTTCCCACCAAAATGTCTGAACAATATCTGATTTGATAAAAAAATTCTAAATGTTTGGAGTATCTTCATTCATTGTCCAACTGTTATATACTTTTTTAAACCTTTTAACAATTTTGCTAACCCTTGCTAACTTATGGGAATGTTAAAAAGACACATGGAAGTCTAATGAGCACTTAGGTATTGTGAACAAAAGTTCCATGAACTATATCTTGGGGAAGTGATCCAGAAGCCAAATTTTTGGTTCAGTTATGATCTCCTGCATGGTGTTCATGAAGCTGCCTTCCAATACCACATTTTATGTTGCATCCATACTGTATAATGTGTATTTTCCTACAGGTTTGTGTGATGGCAAAAATTGACATAATCCTAAATGTTTGTAGCAAAGATTATTGTTAAACTTTATAAATGTCATTATTTTTTAATGCAAATGAGTGTGTCATAGGCCTACTAAGCAAAATCTCCATGAGTTGAGCACTTAGAAATGGCAGTAGATGTAGCTAGCTAGTATACTGACAGAGTCAGTACAATTCAGACATGCAGTATTCATAACTCACTGAGGCCCAATTAACTTGTTCAACTTTCAGTTAAAATGTTCATGAGAATACATACGTATTGTAAAGGGAGATTAATAATCAGGGTATGAATAACATATTTACTCTTTGGAGTGCCCACATACATATGGGGTATGGTAGTAACGTTAGGTGCAAGACGCACCGGTTTGTGTCAAGAACTGCAACGCTGCTGGGTTTTTCACACCCAAAAGTTTCCTTTGTGTATCAAGAAGGGCCCACCACCCAAAAGACATCCAGCAAACCTGACACCTGTGGGAAGCATTCGCGTCGACACGCGCCAATATTCCTGAGGAACGCTTTGTACACCTTGTAGAGTCCATGCCCCGACGGGGGGGTTGATGTACATTTTATTTTGTGTACATCACGCATTTTTTAAATATTTTGTGATAAAAAAATATCACTATATGTGCCTCAGTTGCATACATACACTGGGTGTATTTGCATACATCAATACATTTATATAAAGGGTAGGAACAGGGCCGCAATCAAAAATGCATTTAAAATCAAAACGCATGGCTCTAGATCACACCGATCAATGCATTCTTTACATTGTTCTTGAGACCATACATAATATCACTATAGTCCGAGTGTTCCTTTTCTGAAGTTGCTTTTATTTTAGCGCATCAAATGTGTAAATATTTACACTGCATTAAATCATTCATTTTTTTAAATTGCACAAAAATATCCACACCCACAATAATACAGTTATCTTTCTTGTGATGCAACTGTCGAGATGGTGCTTTAAATGCCTGACAAAGCGTTAGCTTTTTTATAGATGCAATGTAAAGCCAATGTATAACATTGAACCCATTTCAGCCAGTGTGTTTCACAGGTCATTACAAACATTTCCGCGGTCGTTACATTAACAGGGAAAAAACGAATGGCACAAGCAAGAGTGGGAAAGAGTCACCAGAGTAAAATAAAAGCAATCAATCCAAGGAAATGACAAATGGGGTTTTACACCCCTCAAACACCGGAAATAGATGGCTGAAAAAGGAGAGATCCTTACTGTAGGTGTGCGGGGCATGCGTATTGCTACCATAAGTACTAGTGGTGTGCAGGTCAGCTGTGTGTTCGTTCACCCGTACCCTCCCGCAATTCTTAATAACCCATCCGCCATCGCCCCACTATATGTGATTAAAAACTTCTTAAAGATCTGCCCCTTTTTTCCAAATTTCACCTAAAATGACATACCCAAATCTAACTATCTGTAGCTCAGGACCTAAAGCAAGGATATGCATATTATTGATACCATTTGAAAGGAAACACTTTAAAGTTTGTGGAAATGTGAAAAGAATTGAATTGGGAGAAGTGAAAAATTAATTTGTGAAAATTAATATTTGTGTAATTCAAAACTTTTGGCCACGACTGTATTATTCCAGCCCAGCGCAATTTAGATTTTGGCCACTAAACGGCAGCAATTCATGTGCAAAATTTTAGACTGATCCAATGAACCATTGCATTTATGTTCAAAATGTTGTATCAAGACTGCCCAAATGTGCCTAATTGGTTTATTAATAACTTTTTAAAGTTCAAAACTGTGCACTCTCCTCAAACAATAGCAGGGTATTCTTTCACTGTAATAGCTACTGTAAATTGGACAGTGCAGTTAGATTAACAACAATTTAAGCTTTCTGCCAATATCAGATATGTCTATGTCCTGGGAAATGTTCTTGTTACTTACAACCTCATGCTAATCGCATTAGCCTACATTTGTTCAACCGGACCCACCGATCATGTAGAGGGAAATTCTGAGGCCCGTACTCAACCCGCAAATACAGAAAACACACTATAGGCCACAGTCAAACATGGCATAACAATTTTTTTGACAGTTGGTTCAGGATTTTTTTGTTGCCCGATTTCGATTGATACACTACATGGACAAAAGTATGTGGACACCTCAGTCGAACATCCCATTCCAAAATCCTGGGGATTAATATGGAATTGGTCCCCTATTTTCTGCTATAACATCCTCCACTCTTCTGGGAAGGCTTTCCACTAGATGTTGTAACATTGCTGGAGGGACTTGATTCCATTCAGCCACAAGACCATTAGTGAGGTCGGTCACTGATGTTGGGCGATTAGGCCTGGCTCGCAGTCGGCGTTCCAATTATGTGCAGCTGCTTGGCCATGGAAAACCATTTCATGAAGCTCCCAATGAACAGTTCTTGTGCTGACGTTGCTTCCAGAGGCAGTTTGGAACTCGGTAGTGAGTTTTGCAACCAAGGACAGACGTTTTTTTACGCGCTTCAGAGGTCCCGTTCTTTGAGCTTGTGTGGCCTACCACTCCGCGGCTGAGCCGTTGTTGCTCTTAGTTGTTTCCACTTCACAATAACAGCACATACAGTTGACCAGGGCAGCTCTAGCAGGTCACAAATTTGATAAACTGAATCGTCGTATAGGTGGCATCTTATGACAGTGCCATGTTGAAAGTCACTGACCTCTTCATTAAAGCCATCCTTCCGCCAATGTTTTTCTATTGAGATTGCATGGCTGTGTGCTCGATTTTATACACCTGTCAGCAACGAGTGTGGCTGAAATAGCCAAATCCACTCATTTGAAGGGGTGCCCATATACTTTTGTATATATAGTGTGTTTCTGCTTATAATTTCTGACATTTTGGTAGGCTATTTGTTAGTCAACTTGTCTATAATTAGATACATGTAGCTTCTCTTTTGTCATTATAAACTCAGCAAAAAAGAAATGTCCCTTTTTCAGGACCCTGTCTTTCAAAGATAACATGTAAAAATCCAAATAACTTCATAGATCTTCATTATAAAGGGTTTAAACACTGTTTCCCATGCTTGTTCAATGAACCATAAACAATTAATGAACATGCACCTGTGGAACGGTAGTTAAGAAACCTACAGCTTACAGACAGTAGGCAATTAAGGTCACAGTTATGAAAACTTAGGACACTAAAGAGGCCTTTCTCTTTAAAAAACTCTGAAAAACACCAAAAGAAAGATGCCCAGGGTCCCTGCTCATCTGCATGAACGTGCCTTAGGCATGCTGCAAGGAGGCATGAGGACTGCAGGTGTGGCCAGGGCAATAAATTGCAATGCCCGTACTGTGAGACGCCCAGGACAGCGCTACAGGGAGACAGGACAGACAGCTGATGGTCCTCGCAGTGGCAGACCACGTGTAACAACACCTGCACAGGATCGGTACATCCGAACATCACACCTGTGGGACAGGTACAGGATGGTAACAACAACTGCCCGAGTTACACCAGGAACGCACAATCCCTCCATCAGTGCTCAGACTGTAAGCAGTAGGCTGAGAGAGGCTGGACTGAGGGCTTGTAGGCCTGTTGTAAGGCAGGTCCTCACTGGCAACAATGTCGCCTATGGGCACAAACCCACCATCGCTGGACCAGATAGGACTGGCAAAAAGTGCTCTTCACTGACAAGTCACGGTTATGTCTCACCAGGGGTGATGGTCAGATTTGCGTTTATCGTCTAAGGAATGAGCCTTTAGAGCGGGATTGATTTGGAGGTGGAGGGTCCGTCTGGGGTCGGTGTGTTACAGCATCATCGGACTGAGCTTGTTGTCATTGGAGGCAATCTCAACGCTGTGCGTTACAGTGAAGACATCCTCCTCCCTCATGTGGTACCCTTCCTGCAGGCTCATCCTGACATGACCCTCCAGCATGACAATGCCACCAGCCATACTGCTCATTCTGTGCGTGATTTCCAGCAAGGCAGGAATGTCAGCGTTCTGCCATGGCCAGCGAAGAGCCCAGATCTCAATCCCATTGAGCACGTCTGGGACCTGTTGGATCGGAGTGTGAGGGCTAGGGCCATTCCCCCAGAAATGTCCGGGAACTTGTAGGTGCCTTGGTGGAAGAGTGGGGTAACATCTCACAGCAAGAACTGGCAAATCCGGTGCAGTCCATGAGGAAGAGATGCACTGCAGTACTTAATGCAGCTGGTGGCCACACCAGCTACTGACTGTGACTTTTGATTTTGTTCAGGGACACATTTTTCAATTTCTGTTAGTCACATGTCTGTGGAACTTGTTCAGTTTGTGTCTCAGTTGTTGAATCTTATTCATACAAATATTTACACATGTTAAGTTTGCTGAAAATAAACTCAGTTGACAGTGAGAGGACGTTTCTTTTTGCTGAGTTTATGTTGCCCTAGAAGACTAAATAAACCCTTGCTCAACAGAATAATGTAATAGATGGAATGAATGCTTCAATCTAGTTGACATCGGTAAAGTTCTCTCTGTCATCTTCCGCGGAGCAAAGACATTTAAGGACAGGGGAGAAAATACAATAACGCAACAACAAAAATAATAAGGGTAAGATTTTCTGCCCAAATGACATCAGTTTGACCGGCTGCATGGGAAAAAAAGCTGTGAAAACGACCCAACGTGTTTCTGATAAGATTTCAGCTTGGCTTTGATGCATCTTTTATGTGGTTGAAATACTATCAGCTTTTATGATGAAGACAGCACCTCTACAGATGTTATCTGAGCATTGCCTTTTCTCAGGATGCATTAATAAATCATATTTCTCCACTCCTGTTCCAAATTTAGCCCTATATTCAGTGTATAATTTTACTGCAAGAAATGCTTAATTCTGCAGGAGTTATTATTAATAAGGCTATGTGAGAGGTTATAGACCTACACGTCAGTGCCCAGATTTCACAGTTCCCTTGACATGCCATTGCCCTATTTGAAGTCCCGTCTTGTGACTGTCAAGTTTGTATAGCGCCTCACAATCACACATAACATCACACATAACACTGCCATCATCTTTTACCACTTCACCAAATATTTTCCAAACATGACTTTTCTGTCCCTCCCTTCTCTTTGTTTTCAGCTCTCCTGTCGTAGCTTTCGTCTTATTGAATTAGAACTTCAACAATGTCCTTTTTGCCTCCGTGGATTGATGTTAACTTTTTCTGCCTGTTCCCAAAAGTATTATTTGGCGATTGGCTGTGTGGGCTATTTGGCATGCCTACAGTTAAGCCCTGAAGATTAGGTTTATGCACTAATACCAGATAGCCTAAAATAATGAAAGATGAACCTCAATGTAGCCTTTATAAGTCGCACAATAATTACACATTTATGGATTTTTAAGGTATTGTTTCTCATAATTCAACCAGCCTGCCACCCACCTGCCACACAATATTTAATGTCTCTAAACCCGTCCACCCCGCGGATATAACCGCGGGGACTGCGGGTTATGAGTCAACCCGGGCATCACTAATTAGTACATCTCTGACTCTAGCTATAACAAATCTAAGGATCTCAGAGCAAGGCCAAGTTGTGTAGAATAAAAATATGTCACACAAACATCCGACAACTTATTTACCCCCCCTAACCAAGGGGGCAAGTGACAATCAAAGTACCCAGAGCAGCAAGTCCCTCTGAGAATCAGGATAGAACACCAATGACAGATTTGATCTGGATCCCACAGAGAACCCACTGTAGAGGTCTCTATTTTTTTTTATCTTAGTTGAATAGATCTGGAGGCTTGTCATAACAGTCCCTGGCAAGGTGGTGGCAGCCATCTTGATTTAATCTCCTATTAGGATAAATCCATCCTCAGTAGTTTGAAAACAATCTCATCTCCACGGTCACATGGTAGTTGTGTCCTGGAGGGGTCCACTCATGAAGCCCCCAACCGAATGCCCAACTGTCTGGTAGGGGGCAGAGCCTTGACCTGAGCAGCCTGTGACAGGCGAGACTGACAGGCCGCGGAACAGGAGGTCCATAGAGGGCAGCAGGGGCTTGAGCAGACTGACAGGGCAGAAGGCAGAGCCTCCATGGGGAGTGAAATTCACCTTGTTGGGGTCAGGGCAGGATACCTGGAGGAGAGGCTCTCTCTGACAGGGAGACCTTGGTTTGAGGGACAGGAAGAGATGATTAGCCCAAATCATTTCTAATTACACCAAGTCTGTGTGTGTTTCAATACTCACATAGCCTCTTCACACACTACGCGTACTCGCTCACAGCCTTCAGGGGGCTCCCGCTGGAAGGAGTAGGTCTTGTTGGGACGAGGGGAGGAGGAGGGCTGCAACAGGGAGGGGTCCAGAACTACTGGAGAGGGGCACACGGTCTCACAGTCCACAGGGTCTGCACAGAGAGGAAAAAACATGATTTAAAAAGTCCACTATGGTATTTTAGTAATTTAAGTCATTCAACAAACCATCCATTTACTCACCTGGCTCTCCCATGGGGCAGGGAGACTGAGATGGGGAGAGTAGAGCTGGGTTCAGGGCACAGGGAGACTCAGATGGAGAGAGCAAAGCAGAGTCGAATGAGGCAGGGGAGGGCTCACTCTGGGTACCACTGCTGCACCTCTGGGCAGGAACTGGGGCTCTGTGGCCATCTGGGACATCCAGGATCTAACAGGGGAACAGGGAGAGGGTACGGTGAGGTTATGGGACACTGGCCACTGGAGAGAAATAAGGTCTAATTGGCTGTCACTAGGGAGATCCAGTGGATCCATAGAGGGTTGAGATCATGGATCTAAGCCAGCCGGTACGCAAGCAGATAGGCTGTATTTAAACATGCTCACCTTGTGCTGGTCCTCAGGTGTCTCTGACACAAAGACCCCCTCCAGCTCCAGGTTCAGACCTTCCACACTGCGCCGCAGCCGAGGGGCCAACCTGCTCAGGGGCGTCAGGGGCACCGTCTGGGGGGGGGGCACCAAAGACACATGAAAATGGAGCACAGGAGTGTGTATGGTCTGATTATATCTGTTCCACACAAAGGGGCTTGAGTGTGAGGGTATGTACCAAAGGCCATCCAGCTACGCGTATGAGTACGAGTGTATTCCTGTCAATATGCATTCCTGTCATAGCGGGCGATGGTGCAACCAGGCAGCTTGATGACACCAGCTCCTAAGAAAAGCAGTGCTGTTTTTCTAGCCCTGTTGCTAACGTCTCTCTACTCTGCCTGAGAAACTCAGGAGGCCAACCATCAGTGTTCTGTGTCAGTGAATACTCCGAACACCTCCTGGGTCCCACTGTCTGCATACATGATCTTACGTTACAGTCATCCAGGGGACATTCAAATGCAAAAATAACATTTTGAATTCAAGTAAACAAGTTGCAGTTTCAATAAGGACGGGTTCAGAGTGGAGATCAAACCCACAGTATTATGGGGAGGGCTGTATAGGACGTACCTGTGTAGCGCCTGGTACATGGCCTCCAGGTAGGGGGTGGTGGGGACGCTCATTTCCCCCAGAGGGAGGGGCGTGTCGGGAGCGCTTCTGCAGCTGGTGCTTGAGCTTAACCACCTGAGGCCAAGTCATAGAGGGGAAGGACTTAGAAGAGAGGCTTGTCTTTCAGAGGAAAGAATGAGGGGAGGAATAATTAAACTGGGAGAGAAGGGTGTGACTGGCCGAGTCACCGCTGACAACAGGAGAGTAAAAATAATACCACCTCTGAGTTTTACTGGTATATTGTGAGAATGATGTTTGATTGACAAGCTCCTGGTTAAAGGACCTTTTTAGTAAACATTTACATTCAAAGGAAGTACTCACATCCCTCAAGTGTTCCGCGCTGCCCCATGATGCTGAGCGTTTGTGTCCACCAACACTTCTTCTTCCCCGAGTCTCCTCTGCCCAGGAGCTGGGAGTCTATGGAAGGAGCAGGGTTGTTATAGTAACCAGCCACACGTTGCTTATACAACTCTGCACAAAACACACACTTTCTGAAAAACTAAACTGACTTTAAAATAGTTTTTTTGC
This sequence comes from Salvelinus fontinalis, assembly GCF_029448725.1. Lineage (NCBI taxonomy): Eukaryota > Metazoa > Chordata > Actinopteri > Salmoniformes > Salmonidae > Salvelinus > Salvelinus fontinalis. Next base: position 24,670,370 of record NC_074698.1, read on the forward strand.
TGTGGAAACTTTGCTGATTGAATTGGAGTCAGACATCATTATGTTCTTGACGATCATTTAACTACACAACTGGTAACTTTATCTACGAGTTCTAAGATTGACCTTTCAGTAGAACATTACAGAGCAGTGAATCTGTTTTGCTCTTCTCTCGCTGTACAATTTACACATTTGGAAGTGAAACATCACCCGAGCTACATGATTTGACTAGAGTACAGAAGTGGTGCCCTACAGCTGTCAGGCACACCTGCCAGTTACACAGCTGTGCAGAGGCAGACAGGCAGGCGAGGAGTAAACCACTGTTGCTGACAACACCCCCTACAAATGAGTAAAACAAAAACCACAGCAATGCAAATACACAAGCGACACACGTCAGCTACATCAATAAAGACTACAACAGCACAGACACAATTTAACATAAGTACACTGACAGCTGTATTCACACAGAATAGGAGACCGCCACAGAGTTTGGGTAATCAACAAGGTGACATCCTGTGCTGTCCCTCCTTCATTCATCACAACTGAGCTCCATGTCTTCACATGCAAGAGGAGGAGGAAGAAGAGAGAGGACAGTGGAGAGTTCCTACCGACATAGGCCCCACTCCTCTAATGTCCACAAGCCCTGGGGTGAGTGTTGCTGGCAGACGGGAGGATCTGGGTGTGTGGCGGTCTATCTGCTGAGCTGCCCTCCCTCGTCTCCACACTCCTGCTTCACACACAGCCTGGACAGGATCCTCTTGCTGATGCCCAATTTCTCCTCAACATATATTCCTTTTTTCTGTTCTGCTGCCCCTAACTTAGCTATTTTTTCTGGGCCTCTCCTCCAAATCAGGTTTCCTCTCCGGGTCACGTTTCCCCAAAATGCAGTCTTCTCTCTGGGTCTAGTCTCCTAAAGCGCTCAGTCCTCTCACAGAGTTCCACACTGATGTCATGACGCACAGTAGTGTAACAGAGTCACTCCCAGGCTATAAATGACAAAAAACCTTGACGCCATCTTCCGCCCTATCTAGTGGAGCCGTGGTCAAACATCATGGCTAAATGTGTCATGGAGGGACAGTCAGTTACCAACCCTGTCGGTGTAGTGTTACTGCTCCCTACTCCCCCCTCCTCCTCCCGTCCTCCACCAAACATGACCGGAGAGATCACGGGACACAGGGCTATAAAAAGATCCGGTCAAAAGGTGATGGAATGTTCTGGGTGTCTAACGCTTTGAACGCCAGTTCAGCCTCGTGTTTGATTTGATGTATATTTACTTTTAAATATTACAAAAGGGGTTTTGAACCTGTTACTACAAATTGTTTAGATTGTGTATCTCTTTAGTTTGTGGCAGAGGGGAACTCCCCCAAATCCACAAGAAGCTGGTTGTATGTGAAAATGTGACAGTTTCATTACTGAAGAAAGGAGATAATGGCAGACAATAGGAGACAGTTATATCATCTTAAATAAAGCAATGAGGGGGGGGGGGGGGCGGGCTGTATAATGAGGTCGGGAGGGGTCTGTTCTGTACAATAGAGGGCAGGGGGTTTGTTCAGTATAAACTGTGTCAAGATTGAGGGCACAGTGGTGGAGTGTGGTTAGGTTAGCCCAGGCTTTGTGCACTAGATGGGGGGTGGATACAGTAGGGGGGGGGGTGAGGTTGAAGAGAACAAAACAACTATTTCCAGTTGGCTGCCTTCCACTGCTCCTCAGCTTCAGAATGGAACTGCTAGACACCTGCAGCGCCAGCCTCAGATAGCTCACTTGGTCTTTATATTACAGAATAGGACAACAGTGTTTATAACACACATTTTCTTAGATTAGAAGTCTGGCCATTGTAAGCAACAACGGTGACAAATTGAATGGGGAGCTACAAACGGCTTTTAAGCAATATCAATACAGGCTTGACAAGAGTATATTCCTCTCGGTTTCAGATCTATAGGAGTTAATGGATGTTAATGTTAAATTCACTTTTGGGCTGTGACTGAGTCCGGTGAGTTTACCTGTGTGGTCTTGTCATTGACACAGGTGACTCCTTGGCTCTCTGCCTCCTTGGGCCACCGGCCCTGCAGATATGGTCCAACAATTGTATCCAGGGACAGGGTGCGACGAATGGTCGGCTTTGGGGGGCGAGACTTGCTCCTGTCGCCTTAAGGAAACAGCCAAAAGAAATCACATTTACTGATATGAAACGTGTCTGCTTTATACTGTGAGTGTGTGAGGAGGTCAATATTTGTAACAGAAGACAGATGCTAATCTTGTATGGAGGGCTGTTTTGTGTTACGGTGCCTCAGTTTGACAGCATATTGGTCTGACAAACTCCATGCTCAGCCTACCGGTGCAACGTAGTTGGAACAAAAAGTCACATCATAAAGGAGGCTCAGAATTACTTTAGCACCAGCAGGAGTTCATAAAAAGGCCTCCCCCAGCACCCCCCCATCCCTCGCAGAGGTTTGGTTAGCTCGTAGTACAAGTAGGTGTGTATTGGCAGCTCTTTGTAAGTAATCTCTGGCAGGTGTGAGCCAAGCCACTGAGCCTACAGCAAAGCCATCCAAAGACATGTTGCACAAGACTGGCAACATTCTACTCCTGAAACCTATTCCCCAACTCATACCACTTCCCTCCACCCCACTTCCCAGGGCAGACAGGATGTACAAATATACACCACAGAACAAGCACTCGAGTTACTGGTGCATCATTACAGTGTACTGTTGAAACACACTGTGGAATTACAGGCCACAGGGCCTAAAACAAAGGTCCCTTTAAACCTCTAGTGACATTGGCACATGAGGTCACAGAGGTAAGTAGTGTAATAGAATATTACACTCTTAAAACACCTTTAGAGTTCAGGATCAATTAGAGCTGGGGCAATAAAAAGAACAACACTGACCACTTATCAAGGATATTTTACTGATTAAAATAATCACGATATGTAGCGTATACTAAAGCTATGTGATGTTTGATAGTTGTCACCAAAACTGATGCGTTAAATAGAAAATGTGCTTACTCTGGCTCTAGCCAACAGCTCAAAGATACAGTGTGGGTAGGGTGTTCTACACGATGATATTAAAATGGATAAGAGCGAGAATATTTTATTTGTCAGACGGCAGTCAAGCATCAATCATGTCACCAGAACAATACCCTCTATTGCCAGCAGCATACCACCCTGCATACCACTGCTTGCTTGCTTCTGAAGCTAAGCAGGGTTGGTCCTGGTCAGTCCCTGGATGGGAGACCAGATGCTGCTGGAAGTGGTATTGGAGGGCCAGTAGGAGGCACCCTTTCCTCTGGTCTAAAAAATATCCCAATGCCCCAGGGCAGTGATTGGGGACACTGTCCTGTATAGGGTGCCGTCTTTCGGATGGGACGTTAAACGGGTGTCCTGACTCTCTGAGGTCATTAAAGATCCCATGGCACTTATCGTAAGAGTAGGGGTGTTAACCCCGGTGTCCTGGCTAAATTCCCAATCTGGCCCTCAAACCATCATGGTCACCTAATAATCCCCAGTTTACAATTGGCTCATTCCTCTCCCCTGTAACTATTCCCCAGGTCGTTGCTGCAAATGAGAACGTGTTCTCAGTCAACTTACCTGGTAAAATAACGGTAAAATAAATAAATAAATAAAAATTGCAATGGAGCATGAAGATCACCATGCACTTTCATCACCCTGTGAAGTTCACAACTTATTTCATCTGTAGCCTAATAAACTGTATGGTTTCCCCCAGTAATAATGGGAGGACCACACACACCATATCATCTCGACTCTAAGTTCACTTCGATATGATGGTTATTCAGTGGAGGCTGGTGGGAGGAGCTATAGGAGGATGGGCTCATTGCAATGGCTGTAACAGGGTTAATGGAACGGAGTCATACATGTGGTTTCCGTATAGTTGATCTGTTTGATACTGTTCCATTTATACCGTTCCAGTCTTTACAATGAGCCCGTCCTCCTATAGCACCTCCCACCAGCCTCCACTGCGGTTATTATATCAATATTTGCTAATAAAAAGGCATTTCCACCAGTATTTCTCACATAATACATTTTACTGACACAAAAAGATCCCACCATTTGAAACGAACAAATAACCTGTCGGCATTTATAAAATTGTAGCGAAACTACCTGTAGTGACTTATTTTTTATATGGTACCACTTTAGTCGCATTAATACTGTGGATGGAAATGTGATTAATCAAATCGTATTAGTCACGAGCCGAATAGAACAGGTGTAGACCTCACAGTGCAATGCTTACTTACAAGTCCTTAACCAACAATGCAGTTTAAAAAAATATGAATAATAAATAAAAGTAACAACTACTTAAAGAGCAGCAGTAAAATAACAATAGCGAGACTATATACAGGGGGGATACCGGTACAGAGTCAATGTGCGGGGGCGCCGGTTAGACGAGGAAATACGTACATGTAGGTAGACTACGCATAGACGATAACAACAGAGAGTAGCAGCGGTGTACGGGGGGGGAATGCAAATAGCCTGGGTAGCCATTTGATTAGATGTTCAGCAGTCTCATGGCTTGGGGGTAGAAGCTGTTTAGAAGCCTCATGGACCTAGACTTGCCGCTCCGGTACCACTTGCCGTGCGGTAGCAGAGAGAACAGTCTATGACTAGGCTGGCTGGAGTCTTCCTCTGACACCGCCTGGTATAGAGGTCCTGGATGGCAGGAAGCTTGGCCCCGGTGATGTACTGGGCCGTTCGCACTACCCTCTGTCGTGCCTTGCGATCGGAGGCCGAGCAGTAGCAATACCAGGCAGTGATGCAACCAGTCAGGATGCTCTCGATGGTGCAGCTGTAGAACCTTTTGAGGATCTAAGGATCCATGTCTCCTGGAATAGGTTTTGTTGTGCCCTCTTCACGACGGTCTTGGTGTGCTTGGACCATGTTAGTTTGTTGGTGATGTGGACACCAAGGAACTTGAAGCTCTCAACATGCTCCACTGCAGCCCCGTCGATGAGAATGGGGGCGTGCTCAGTCCTCTTTTTCCTGTAGTCCACATTCATCTTCTTTGTCTTGATCACGTTGAGAGGTTGTTGTCCTGGCACCACACGCCCATATCTCTGACCTCCTCCCTATAGGCTGTCTCGTTGTTGTCAGTGATCATGCCTACCATTGTTGTGTGATCGGCAAATTTAATGGTGGTGTTGGAGTCGTGCCTGGTTATGCAGTCATGAGTAAACAGGGAGTACAGGAGTGGACTGAGCACGCACCCCTGAGGGTCCCCTGTGCTGAGGATCAGCGTTGCGGATGTGTTGTTACCTATCCTTACCACCTAGCGGTAGCGCGTCAGGAAGTCCAGGATCCAGTTGCAAAGGGAGGTGTTTAGTCCCAGGGTCCTTAGCTTAGTGATGAGCTTTGAGGGCACTACGGTATTGAACGCTGAGCTGTAGTCAATGAATAGCATTCTCACATAGGTGTTCCTTTTACTGAGAACTCTTTATGATGCCATTCCAATCATTTGTGATGTAATAAAAAGAATGGATGTAACTGACAGAGAACTATGTATATGATGATGTTCCAGTTATGTGGTGAAATAATGAATTGGAAAAAACATGACATTCTCAAATCAAGTAGCACATTTCTGCTTTTATAACACTTCATTTTATAGGGTCCTACAGAGACCCACATCAAAACACGTGCTTGAGCAGGGTGGGGGATGGCTGATGCATGGTGGAAATTAGGCTATATTCACTGAAAGTCGGTGGTCTGTTTAGAAAAATTGAGGCCAGAGGCTACTGCACGTAAAATAGACCCATGTAGCTAAGCAGTAAGATACTATAACAGTTCATCATAAACAAAATTGCCCACATACCCGTTAGACTAGTGATAGACAGCAATAACAATGCAAACTCTAGCGACATTCCCACCATAGTGTAATATTTGGCAAGTGACATTATTTGGCACCAAAATGAGAATTTTTATTTACCAGTCTTGGAATCTTTGCAGCGCGGTTGTGCTTTGTTGTGAAGCTGGAATGGGACAGTGGCTCGAAGTGGTTGTAGACAAGGGGTGCCCCCCCGAGCCGCTTCACTTCTGCACGACATCCCCCCCAAGTGCAAAATGAAGCAGCCGAAAACACTTCGACTTCAGCAGGCAACCGTATCAAAGTTCACAATCAGTAGTTTTAGCTACCTCTTCTTTAGTTTAAATTAGCCAGTATTTCAATATTTATTTATGATAAGTATCCAACATGGTTAGCTTCTTGCTAGCAGCCAGCCTTCTTTTGTGATGACCATGATTTCCTCCAACTTTTCTCTCGAACTAAAATAAATACATCTAAAAAATATTAGCCCTGCATTTAGTTCACAATAAAACTATTAAATGCCCAACCTGATCACCCACCATTGGCTATTATAACTTTACTTTATGTAAAGTATCAGGCTACACAATTGACAACATATTGCCAAATCTTGTGCCTGACAACAGCTCAACTAGCTAAATTCCTGTGTCCAATTTACTTACAAGTGGGCGAGGCGAATAACACATTCTTGATCTGGTTGGGTACTGAAAAATACGACTTAACTTCTATTGGTCATAAACTCTATCTATCTATCAAGGGTCTGCCCTCGAAAGTCATAATATTCCCTCCCAGTTTATTAAATCTCAAACCTGCAGCGTACACCAGGGCCTCCCACAATACATTCACACACATTCGTCTTTAATGTTCGAACATTATGGGTTAAACTCCTTATCAACACAGATTTTAAAAAATACAAAAGCAAAATCCAACAATTTCAAATATTTTAGTTTGTTAGTTCATATAAGGAATTTAGTCAATTGAAATAATTGAGTTAGGCCCTAATCTATTGATTTCCATGACTGGGAATACAGATATGCATTTGTTGTTCACAGATACCTTAAAAAAAGGGCAGGTGTGGATCAGAAAACCAGTCAATATCTGGTGTGACCATTTCCCTCACACAGAGCGACACATCTCCTTCGCATATCATTTTTCAGGCCTGTTACCCTACTCCTCTTCAATGGCTGTGCAAAGTTTCTGGATATTGGCGGGAACTGGAACACACTGCCGTGTACGTCGATCCAGAGCATACCAAACAGGCTCAAAGGGTGACATGTCTGGTGAGTATGCAGGCCATGGAAGAACTGAGACAGTTTCAGCTTCCAGGAATTGTGTGCAGATCCTTGCGACATAGGGCCATGCATTATCATGATGAAATATGAGGTGGTGGTGGCAGCAGATGAACGACATGACAATGGGCCTCAGGATCTCGTTACGGTATCGCTGTGCATTCAAATTGCACAGCGATACAAAGTGTTCGTTGTCCTTAGCTTATGCCTTCCCATACCATAACCCCACCATGGGGTATTCTGTTCACAACATAGACATCAGCAAACCGTTTGCCCACACAACGTCATACACGCAGTCTGCACGGTACAGCTGAAACCGGGATTCATCCATGAAGAGCACACTTCTCCAGTGTGCCAGTGGCCATCGAAAGTGAGCATTTATCCACTGACGTCAGTTACGAAACCGAAATGCAGTCAGGTCAAGACCTTGGTGTGGACGACGTGCACTCAGATGAACTTCCCGAGATGGTTTCTGACAATTTGAGCAGAAATTCTTCGGTTGGGCAAATCCAGTTTCATCAGCTGTCCGGTTGGTTGGTCTAAGACGAGCCCGCAGGTGAAGAAGCCGAATGTGGAGGTCCTGGGTTGGTGTGGTTACTCGTGGTCTGCGGTTGTGAAGCCGGTTGGACATTCTCTAGGACGACGTCGAGGTGGATAATAGTAAAGAAATTAACATTAAATTCTCTGGCACAGCTCTGGTGGACATTCCTGCAGTATGCATGGCAACTGCACGCTCCCTCAAAACTTGAGACATCTGTGGCATTACGTTGTGTGACAAAACTTTACATTTTAGAATGGCATTTTATTGCCCCAGCACAAGGTGCATTTGTATAATGATCATGTTGTTTAATAAGATTCTTGATAATCATCCACCTGACAGGCGTGGCATATCTTGGAAAAGGAGGAATTCTCACTAACAGGGACGTAAACACATTTGTGCACAACATTTGAGAGAGAAGCTTTTTTTGTGCATATGGAAAATGGCTGGGATCTTTTATTTCAGCTAATGAAACATGGGACCAACACTTTACATGTTGCGTTTATATTTTTGTTTAGTATAAAATTTATCAAGACATTGTCAATATTGGATAAACTTGAGTGTTAAAAAGGCCTATATACAAGCCAGAATGTTGAGTTCTGTTCAGATCTTGCAGCTTGCCCATCGATCTACCAAATTATGTTGGCTGATGCTGCTGAAGTAAGACATTGAAAATCAGAGCTCTTATCATATATTCTGAAAAAATATGATGCAAAAGACCTGCGTTGGAGAAGAAAACGTAAATCAAATGGCCAGTAACGCTTCAGTGATCTGCGGGCTCCAAAGGGCCTCTTAAACAGTTCAAACTACCCGGGTTGAGGTTAAATTATTATTTATTTTTTAAATCGCACCCACCAATTTGGAACCTCAGCTAACATAGTATGTCACTGGAAGACAGTATTTTAACCATATAATTAGGAATTAAAATAGTATTTAATAGGATCTCTATGACTTTAATGACAGACTCAATGTATGAATACATACTGTAACTAGGCAAATATCCAGACTAGATCATGATGAATTGGTTTGAACTAGCATGGACCTTAAAGACTTTAGTAACAACATTGATTTTAATGTTTGCAAGACAACTCTTTGCAAGAGAATGACATCATCGGTGCGAGCATGTATATTATTATTTATTATCAGTGATGTCACTGTCAAATCCATAGAAAGGGGTCTCTGCTTATTCCTCTCTGGTCTCACCCAGCTTTGGGCTGTGGCCACCCACTGGACTGAGATGGTACAGGAAGTAATCTAGCATGTACATTCTGACTGGCTCAACGTAATGGAAGGATACAGATGAATTGGAGCAACAGTCTGGACCCTGACAGAAAGGGAGAAAGGAAAAAAACAGATGAGCAGGAAGCTCAATGGCACTGAAGGGAGGTCATTTGATATGTGTTCTACTGAGAGTGTAGACCTACTTACCACTTTGGAAGGGTAATAGTTGTACTGGTGGAACCATTTGGGTAGTATGTCATCGGTACAGAGAAGTTTACCCAGCCACAGGGGGTGGAAGGTTTCCCTGTGTTGGTGGTCTCTAGAGTCCCCTGCCGGGACTCCCAGCTTCTGGAGGCAGAAGCCCAGCAGTAGGTCCTCTGCAGAGGTGGACTTGGTGCAGGTTCCATGGTGCAGGGCCCTGACGTAGCGTCTCACAGACTCGCGGCTCAGTACATAGCCAGCACCACCACTCATGTAGCCTTGATGGACAAAGCGGCGAAAACGTCTGCCCAGATACACAGGCTTGTCTGGGCTGAACCGAGACAGGAGCAGACGCAAGTTTTCCACAATTACATAGGTGTCATCATCAGCTTTGAGGAACCAGTCAGCCTTGTCTAGGTAACTGGAAATGGAGGGAAAGAGGAGAGGTCAAAGACTGAAGGTAGAGTTTGTCTCCTTCACCAGCACATACAAATAGTGCTTTCAGAACACATTCACACCCCTTGACCTTCCCAACATTTTGTTGTGTTACAGCCTGAATTTAAAATGGATTAATTTGAGATTGTGTGTTACTGGCTTACACACAACACCCCATAATGTCGAAGTGGAATTATTTTTTTAGAAATCTATGACAAGACCTCATAATGGCTGTCTAGCAATGATCAACAATCAACAAAACTTAAAGATATTTAAAAAAGAATAATGTACAAATATTGTACAATCCAGGTGTACAAAGTTCTTAGAGACTTACCCAGAAAAACTCACAGCTGTAGTCACTGCCAAATATGATTCTAACATGTATCGACTCCGGTGTGTGAATACTCATGTAAACGAGATAATGTTTTTAGAAATGTTTGCAAATTTATGGGACATTGTGTGTCGATGGGTGACCAAAAAAATGGCATCTTTACATAGGTCACCTGCCTGACAGTCTGTCATCAGCCCATCCATCCACATTGCACTACATACATTCAGTACATTTGCATAAGTATTCAGACCTGTTGTTGAAGCACCTTTGGCAGCAATTAGTCTCGAGTCTTCTTGGGTACAAGCTTGGCACACCTGTATTTGGGGAGTATCTCACCTTCTTCTCTGCAGATCCTCTCAAGCTGTCAGGTTGGATGAGGCGCGTCGCTGCACAGCTATATTCATGTTCGATCAGGTTAAAGCCCAGGATCTGGCTAGGCCACTTAAGAGCATTGAGACTTGTCCCGAAGCCACTCCTGCATTGCATTGGCTGTGTGCTCAGGGCCTTTATCCTGTTGGCAGGTGAACCTTCGCCCCAGTCTGAGGTCCTGAGCGCTCTGGAGCAGGTGTTCATCAAGGATCTCTCTGTACTTTGCTCCGTTCATCTTTCCTTTCCCTCGATACTGACTCGTCTCCCTGTCCCTGCCGCTGAAAAAAATCCCCACAGCATGATGCTTCCATCAGACGTGACGCTTGGCATTCAGGCCAAAGAGTTCAATCTTGGTTTCATCAGACCAGGGAATCTTGTTTCTCATGGTCTGAGAGTCCTTTAGGTGTCTTTTGGCAAACTTCAAGCGGGCTGTGTATCTTTTACTGAGGAGTGGCTTCCGTCTGGCCACTCTACCATAAATAACTGATTGGAGTGTTGCAGAGATGGTTGTCATTCTGGAAGATTCTCCCATCTCCACAGTGGAACTCTGGAGCTCTGTCAGAGTGACCATCGGGTTCTTGGTGTCCCCCGATTGCTCAGTTTGGCCAGGCGGCTAGCTCTAGTGAGAGTCTTGGTGGTTACAAACATCTTCCATTGAAGAACGATGGAGGCCACTGTGTTCTTGGGGAACTTCAATGCTGCAAAAATGTTGTGACCCTTACCCAGATCTGTGCCTCGACACAATCCTATCTCAGAGCTCTACGGACAATTCCTACGAGTTCATAGCTTGGTTTTGCTCTGACATGCAGTGTCAACTGTGGGACCTTATATAGACAGGTGTGTGCCTTTTCAAATCATGTCCAATCAATTGAATTTACCACAGGTGGACTCCAATCAAGTTGAAGAAACATCTCAAGGATAATCAATAGAAAGTCTCATAACAAAGGGTACTTATGTAAATAAGGTGTTTCAGTTTAAGGTATTTGCAAACATTTCTAAAAACCTGTTTTCACTTTGTCATTATAGGATATTGTGTGTATATTTAATTTGATCAATTTTAGAATACAGCTGTAACAGAACAAAATGTGAAAAAATTGAAGGGGTCTGAATACTTTCCAAAATTTACTGTAGGTCTCCCATACCACATGGATACTAGACCACCAGAATCATGTCCTCCATCAATGTGAGAGAGATGAGGAGAACATACTGGTGTTGTGGGAGCATTACCCGTCATGCAGTAAGTTGAAAGCGGCCATGGTCTTATTGTACAGGTTGGCCCGTCCCTCCTCTGTTGCCAGAGCCAGCACGGTCCCAGGGAACAGGAGGTCCGGCTTAGAGCTCATGAAGAGCAGTGTGTCACAGCGAGGCCCCCAGGTGTTCACTATGTGTTTAGCTCTGGTCCACAGAGTCTGGGGTGAGGTCAACACCCAGCAGAGCAGTCGACCCGAAGAGGGGGAGGGGGGCAATGGCGAGAGGACGGAGGCATTAGTGGCAACAGCAGAGTGGTGTACTGAGAGAGAAAGAAAGAGAAAGAGAGAGAGAAAGAGAAAGAGAGAGATCATGTGGCCGAGTGTATTAGAGATATTCAGAGAGGTGTATAAAAATACTGTAGCTCCAATTTACCTGAAGGAAGCTCACCCATGAGGCTGCTTGTCCTTGAGGGCAAGAGCACTGTCTCCTGAGAGATCTGATATGCTCTGTAGTAAGCAATGGCCATGAAACAGAGACAGAACCCCAACACAAAGCCAGCACAGAACATAAAATCCAAGAACCTGGAAGGCTTTGAAGTGGACTTGGACATAATCATCTGCACAAGACAAAATCATATTGTTAAAGTAATGTCTAGGTTTTCAAAAAAGAGCATTAGCAGACGAAGTCAATCAAAAAACAATCTGGTTTATAAGAAGTTGCAACAAGGAGACACATCCAGCACAGAAAATGTCTAACTGACATCTTGGAGACTGGCCCTTTATATACTAATCAGACAGCACCAAATGTTCTAGTCACAAACATGGGCCTTCAATTGTGTAGGCAATACCACACACAGAAAAAAAAAACGAAACGTCCCTCGTCTGTCACGAATGTTGAATACAATTATTGGAACGTACTCTGCTGATTGTACATCGTCTGGCATCACCCACTATCAACAGATATGTTATGGATTATTATGATAAGTCTATTGACCGACCATCAACCCACACAAACACTGGAAGTCAAGTGTATTACAGAAAGGGAAAATATAAATATGCTAAACATAGTGTTAATCACTCTAAACTAAATATGAACTTTAGTGATCTAAATGTCCCATTACCAACATGTATAGACCTACAAATCAATCCTAAATCTTACATTTGGTTTTACAAAGTTCTATCAAACATACCAACCCTCTGCCTTCCAGAAACAGAACAATGAACTGATGTGACGGTTAATTGGACACCACCCCTGCAGACGCACTGCCCACCAATTGATTGATTGAGGACACATTAGTAAATGGACCACTAGATGGTGATATAGAGCACCGTGGACACATTCAATCCTGGGCCCAGTTTATCAAAAATGATCCTTCTGGATTTCACCTTTCGTACAGGATTAAATGCATAGAAATATATTGAATAGAAAGGTATCCACATTCAAGACAATGATTTGTCCATTCTATTTATTCTATTTCTGTGCATTTAATCATATCCGATAGGCAAAATCTGGGCGATGGTCCTGCAGGTTTGCAGCACAATGTACTGAAATCAATTACTTTTTTCTTGGCCCAATAGCTTACTAACACACTTGTCTCAACTAATCAAGGGCTGCTTAAATGGAATCCTTTTGTTAGTAGAAAATCAACATGAGTGTTACAGATGTATACTGTTGAAACCAGTGGAGTAGTTGAGGGTAAACATACTTTAATAATGTTTACGCACCTTGCAGAGAAAAAAAAAGACTCACTGAAAAGGGATTGACATAACAAAAATAAGGCAGTTTATTGCAACTAATAGCATAGGTCATTGAACAAAAATAACCAAATATGCATGTGTAAAAATAACAGAACACTTGATTTATAAAATCAGATTCATCAACAAAATATAAAAAGCAAAGTGACAACAAAACTGTTGATAGACAGACATAACCAATTGCTGCACACATGAACACATACTGAAACAGTAATGTCTGACTACTCAATCAGGTCAATGATTTGGAGTCAGGCCATCCAAAACCCAGTATAATGGAGGAACAATGCCAATATCATTCAGCCACATGCATCAAATACACATCTAGCCACTATGTTAGCAACACTCAACCTGCATCCACTCACTAACACCTAAGAATAGCTGATGTTTTGTTAGAATTCAGTTCAGCCTTCTCCTCCAAGTGTTCTGACTTAATCGCAAGTGCGTCATTCCAGTTTGTCTGTCATTTTGACAGGCAGGCAAGCGGATAGTATAGGCTGAGGCAGGGCTGGGACAGACTGACACACAGACAGTACAATGACCAGATGTGTCAGGTGCAGAGAAAGAGTTGGATAAGGAGATCTAGAGGAGAGGAGAATTTAAATGGATAAATAAATATATGCTTTTGGATAGTTTTGTAGCTTTGAATTGAGCTAGTTAGATGTGTCCAAAAGGCATTAAATACAAGCCAACATTTTGACATAGGAATTCACACACACAACAGTGAAAGAGCAGGATGGACAGTGTGAGGATATGAGAGAGGGTGTGGGTGAGGGGCACAGAAGAACTAGGATCCTTTTAGTTTCATTATAACTTTAATTTAATCCACACAAAAATCCAGAAATATTGAAGAGCTTTTCCCCCTCTAATCTTTGCAGACATGAAGCTGTGGGTTGAGTAGAGTTGGTTGGAGAAGGGTTTGGTTGAAAAGGGTTTGGTTGAAAAGGGTTTGGTTGAAAAGGGTTTGGTTGAAAAGGGTTTGGTTGGTAACTGTGTTAATAGTGACAGTAGGTAGGTAGATGTTCATGATCTATTGAGTGTCTTCAGGTTGAGGCAGGCGGGTGGGGTTGGTTGGTTGTTGGCTTTGCGCTGGGCAGACAGAGCTCTGTTGGCATGGCGCCCCCTAGCTGGGTGAGAGTGCAGGGCTGGGTTCCATGCTGATGTTGACCAGACACTCGCTGGACTTGAGGCTGGACATGGACTTACAGCTGGGGAGAGAGGCCAGAGAGCCACAGAGACCCAGCATAGAAGGGGTGTAGTCTTTTCCTACAGAGGAGAGAATAGACAAAACACAATAAAACTAAAGCACACTTTGGCTATCAGCATACTTTAAACACCCACACAAAATACACCATAGACACTGTTCAAACATGCCTTTGTATGTGTGTGTTTGTGAGGACATGTGGATGCATTCTTCTAAGTGGGTTTCTGTTTCTGTGTGGTTTTGTGTTGGTGCATGCATGACAGTGGGTGACTCGGTTCACATATTTCTGCAGCATCAGTATGCATTGCTGTGCGTCTACAAATGTGTTTGTATAATGTACTATAATAATGTTATCTGTTGAGCACCAACCTGTATCTCCGTTCTGTTGCCCATCTGTCTTCTGGGAATCAGAGTTCAGACTGACGTCAGCTGAGAGCTGCTCCAAACTGTGGAAGCTTCTCCTGAAGGGATGAGTGACATCGTGAAATACTGTTACAATAAAATCTGTGTAGAAATCGCTTCGACATTTCTTGTTTGCTAAAATTTTAAAAGTTTGCCTAATTTTAGTTTGTGACAAAACAAGTAAGTATAGTGTAGAGAATCATTGTACCATCTAAACCGCTGTGAAATATATTTTCCATAACCAAAACCAGCTGTTTGAAGATGCTGTACAAAACCGAAAGTAAAAGATGCAAAAATGAAACTTAAGAATGGGAAGCATAGAAATACCACACATAGAACAGATATGCACTTCTTATACTTCCTTTCAATGAGAATGACATGCATATATCACCCATTTCTATGTGAATTTGGTTGGGTCGCCCAAAAAGTTACATATTGCAGCTTTAAATGTACAGTATCACAAAATCACACACATATACACACACTCATACAGTAGATATACCTGCGGAAGAGCTTGACGTCCCCCTGGTTGTTGTAGCCTCGTATGGAGGGCCACTGGTTGACCAGAGGGATGGACAGATCCTTAGTCAGGTGGGAGGAATCACAGGGGATGAGGGCAGTGCTGGAAGGAACATGCTTGTGATTAACTCTTAACATCATCTGATATGTGATGTACTGCATTTGTGTGTGTCTGTTTAGGATGTTTGTATGTGTCCCCGTCAATGTATACTAGTGTGTGTGGATTTGTATACTGCTCTCACAGTTGTGCCTGCAGCTCCAGTACGATGGACTCCAGCTCCTTTTTCTCTTGCAGGCTCTGGACTCTGAGCTCCTCCAGCCTGGCACTCAGCTTCTTGTTCTCAGTCTCCACATTCTTCAGCTGGGACTCCCGCAGACGCACCAGCTCCTCCAGGTAGCCCTGCAGCACAGACACAGACGCAGACACAAAGTTAGAAGATAGACTGTGTTCTGCATACCCCAAAAGTACATAAAGTTATTACTCTATATACAGTGCATTCGGAAAGTATTCAGACCCCTTGACTTTTTTCACATTTTGTTACGTTACAGCCTGATTCTAAAATGGTTAAAATCAAATAAATTCCTCATCAATCTACACACAATACACCATATTGACCATTTTTTTTAATTTAGGCAATCTTAAAAACGGAAATACCTTATTTACATAAATATTCAAACCCTTTACTACGAAACTCGAAATTGAGCTCAGATGCATTCTGTTTCCATTGATCATCCTTGAGATGTTTCTACAACTTGATTGGTTTCCACTTGTCGTAAATTCAATTGATTAGACATGATTTGGAAAGGCTCACACCTGTCTACATAAGGTTCCACAGTGCAGAGCAAAAACCAAGCCATGAGGTCGAAGGAATTGTCCGTTGAGCTCAGAGACAGGACTGTGTCGAGGCACAGATCTGGGGAAGGGTACCAAAAAATGTCTGCAGCATTAAAGGCCCCCAAAAACCCAGTGGCTTCCATCATTCTTAAATTGAAGAAGTTTAGAACCACCAAGACTCTTCCCTGAGCTGCCCGCCCGGCCAAACTGAGCAATCGAGGGAGAAGGGCCTTGGTTATGGAGGTGACCAAGAACCCGATGGTCACTCTGACAGAGCTCTAGAGTTCCTCTGTGAAGATAGGAGAACCTTCCAGAAGGACAACCATCTCTGCAGCACTTTACCAATCAGGCCTTTATGGTTGAGTGGCCAGATGGAAGCCACTGCTCAGTAAAAGGCATATGAAAGTCCACTTGGAATTTGCCAAAAGTCACCTAAAGACTCTCAGACCATGAGAAACAAGATTATCTGGTCTGATGAAACCAAGATTGAACTATTTGGCCTGAATGCCAAGCGTTACGTCTGGAGGAAACCTGGCACCATCCCTACGGTGAAGCATGGTGGTGGCAGCATCCTGTTGTGGGTATGTTTTTCAGCAGCAGGGACTGGGAGACTAGTCAGGAATGAGGGAAAGAGGAACGGATCAAAGTACAGAGAGATCCTTGATGAAAACCTGCTACAGAGACCTCAGACTGGGGTGAAGGTTCACCTTACAACAGGACAACAACCCTAAGCACACAGCCAAGACAACGCAGGAGTGGCTTCGGGGACAAGTCTTGAAATGTCCTTGAGTGGCCCAGCCAGAGCCTGGACTTGAACCCGATGGAACATCTCTGGAGAGACCTGAAAAGCTGGAAGAGATTCTATGCCCCATGTCTTTAGGAATGTAAGGTTATCAGGAGGTCAAAAGGTCACCTTCTGGGCGTACACGATCTTAAACCTCTGCTCCATCTTGCGACACTTGTTCCTCCAGCTCTCCTCGTCGGTGACCAGGGGGATGTAGGGGTGTACTGGGACACTTTCGTCACTGGCACTGCTGTCCACACTGCACCGGTCATCCTCATCACTCAGGTAGTCATAGCTGTAAGCAGCAGGGGAGTTACACACTGCTTATAGTCATTTATGGCTATGACTAAGCTACTGACTAGTATGACATATATTCGCAAAGTGGGCATGTGGTTGTCTCACCTCTGAGTGAACTTCAGGTAAGGTGTGAAGTCAATCACTGCAGGGGACTTACCATCCAGCGCCTCCCCCTTCAAGCAAAAACTGGACAGAGAAAGAATTGTGAACTTTAAGATAACAATGTAACAAATAACAATGCTATGATTCTGCAGGCCTGAGTAATGCTGCCTCACCTGAAGTCTATGGCACTGAGGCCAATGAGCATGCCTGTCAGAACAGTGGCCTCCTCTCTCAGTATGATGGCTCCGTCATCATAGAACCTCCTGCAGTGCAAAGCCTTATGATTAGTTATGTTTTGCATGTTGTTTCTAAGGTAGCTTGGTAGTTAATAGGCTAGATGGGATACTATTTTGTGGTATATCTGACCTGGTTGTCCGTGTGTCCCTCAGGGCTGTGGCCACATACTCAGACAGACGCTTCTCCATCAGTGCCACACGGATCCATGCCCGACCCTGCAGGAAACAATGGAAGGAGAGAAAGAGAGAGAAAGGGGTGGGTCAGTGGGAACGAGAGTGTGAGTGCCAGCTAAGGCGTTTTTTACTTTGAAGCTCTGGTGACACACACACAGAGATGATCCCCGTCCTTGCCTTGGCTCGTGAGGTGCTGATGTTCTCAATGTTTTCGATGCTGGCGATGCAGTTGTTCTGCACCTTGCTGCACGCCAGCCGGATGTAGTCCCAGAAACTTCGCTGGCCATCTGAGATGAACCAGCTTCCTGGACCTGGTACAAAGATAAAACACTGACAATGACGCCCATCTCCTACAACAGCCCACACAGTGTTCCTGTCGCTCAACGCACCACAGCAGATTGGCTTTGCATCCAGCACTTTAGCTCAGTCAAAACAGATGGGCATGCCATGAGCTCATGTAAAAATCATTACATTTGCCTATTATATGTGTGACATTATACATATTATGCAAATAGGTAAATAGTAACATTTGAAACTAGGGTAAGCCTTGAGGCTTCCGTATCCTGAATTAGAAGACCGAGAGACTGATGGACACTTCCATGTCCTGTACCTGCCATGTTACCTTTAAAGCGGTGGCTGAGGATGTGTTCCAAGATTGCAGCGAAGTTGACAAACTCCTCGGACGAGTCATCGATGGGCTCGGCTGTGTACTTTTCCAGGAGTGTCTTCACCGAGAATCTAAAAGAGAGGAGAAGAGATAGACAGAGGAATGAGAAACAAACAAGATAACTACGTAGGTATTTGCGAAACTATTATATATGCAATAAAAATGCAAGTAGCAAAGAGGTAAAGTATGTTGAAAGTAAAGAAATCATGTAAAAAACAACAGTAGAAGCAGACAGGCAGAGACAAATGTACTACTGTACTTGACTTGTGCTAAACAATAGCTGAGAGGAGTTCTTTGGGCGCAATGCCATCGAATGCATCTGAGGTCACCCCCAATTGTCTTGTGTGCAACACAATGTCCCCCTTCAGATGCTCCTCAAAGTGTCCGTGACAACAACACAATTAACCCCCTTGTCTCAACCAATGGCAGATGACACGGTTGTCGGCATGGCAGCCTTTGTTCAGTATGGGCTCCCAGGTCCTGTCCGTCCCTTGGTCTGATCCCTGTAAGGAACCAGCCGGCATCAGAGTATGACCAAATACGACCCCCCCCCCACCCCCCCACCCTCTCTACACACGGTGGTCCGATCTATTTAGGACAGCTGTAGTCACTGATTTAGTTTGGTTGATGACCTCAAGATTTCACTGCACATCCCACTGAGAGCTAAGTGCTAGAGGCTATGCTGTGCCTGCTGAGTGTAAGCTAAGAGAGAGTCCAGGCACAGACTAGGGCTGACTGCCTCTTGTTCCATGGGAAACACTAGCATCACCGAGGGCAAGACTGCCCTGGCAGTGGGAAAAACTTCCATAGCCAGGGGCAAGACCACGGTCGCGATGGGCAACACCTCCGTCTCCAGAGGAGTGACCACCACCTCCATGGGGGACTCCACCATCAGTAGGGAGAAGACCACAGTAGCTCTTGGCCGAGCTAGTTTCACCAGGGGAACCACCACCACCTCCTTCCGGAAGGCTCTGATGCCAAAGCGCAGGACCACCTAGAATAAATGGACAGGAGCTCAGACGCCAGGGCCAAGACTCCCAAATCAACCAGGACATCACAAAAAGACTTGACTGAAGAGGAGGAGTGGAAAGTCACCTTCCTGTCCAGCAAGACTAGCTTCACTAAGGGCAGGATCTTGATTCTGAAGACTAAGTACGCCATCTCCTGGGGCAAGTCCTCTGTCTCTTGGAGCAGAACCACCGTTACCCTGGGAAAGATCACTGTGACCATGGGAAAGACCTCCGTGACACGAGACCAGACCACCAGCTCTCTGACCACTCTCACCTTCACCCACGGAGAGAAGTCTGTGTCTGTGGTCAAATCCAGCCTCACTAGGGGCAGACAAACTACACGGAACATCTACTGGGATTTCCACCTGTGATTATTGTATACGGTTACACTCAAAACAGAGGGACTTTTATCTGCTCAGTTTCAGCAGGTCAGTAGTAGCTTAAATCATGTCCATTTGTAATACATTATTCCATGTGTCTGATCAATGTGCAGCATTCTGCAGCTCGAGTGTCAATGAAGCATTCATGTTTTCAAAGAAAAATACTTCAAAATGAATCCCACATGATGAGAGTATTGTTAGGATGTGTTACGGATCTAACAGGCTTGAAATCCGATATTCAGATGTGTGCCAGAGGAGATGAGGTTGGTGGTGTGTTGGCAGGAAGGGAGGCAGGAGGACACAGCTGTGTGTGGTGTATGTGGAGACACTGGACAGAGCATGTGTCATCATCAGTGTGCTGTTCAACAGAGAACCTCAACGGTAATTCCTCTGAAGCAAAAATACAGTTTAAATGTCCCCATGTGTTATAAAACAACAATTGGATGCTGATTAAATTGGTCTGTTTCAAGGTTGAACGCATCACAATAACTATGCTGTGTTCAGATTATAAGGGCAGTCTTAAACTTGGAAATGCGTCTGTCATAACTGATTGATTGACGTAACCTGATGCTTATAAAATAACTGCTTCAACACTGCTTGGCTTGATTTTGTTTGTTTGCAAATTTGACTTATTATATAACATACAAGTAGTAGGAAACATATATGTACTGTCCTGAAGTGGAATAATTAATTATTTTCATACTAAAGGACAAGGACCATAGACAAATACAATTACAATATAAGATTATCTGATCATCTCTAAATGGAATAAACAATTTTACAGACACAGACACTTGGAAAAATCCTAAGAGCCACACCCATATTGGAGACTGAAGCCAAGAGGCACATTGCACATTTGAGAAGAGCGGTCATAGGCCATTGATGGAAAACATGAACTTACGTCAACATCCTTGCCTATATAATAATTTCTTACATTATATGTTTCATGATGCACATGTTCCATACAGCTTCACACAGAACCAAGGATTTACAATCAGGGGATATAGGCAACAATGCCGCAGGATCAAGTGATGTCACCACATATTGTCCTCTGGGCAACAATGTCTCCTTCAGCCTCGTCGTGGTGGTGATGGGACAATCGTTCCACTGTACCAAGCCCTCAGATAGGCTACAGCCACCTACGGCTGCCTCTGTCCATTCACAGGGACACATGGGTGGTATGTGGCCTTCCAGAGCCCACGTCTATAAGCTCAACGAAGGCATTATGTGACACGGGGGTAGCACTATCCACGCTTAGCATTCTGGTCTACTCTGGACTCTCGTTACTGTTAATATCACACCCAAGCTTTACTGAGCGGGGTGTGCTGCATGAGCGTGCAATGTGTCGCGCCGAGTGAACCCCAAAATCCACCACCTCAGCAGGGTCAGGAATTCAACCTTCTTCTCAATGGGCAACACCAGCATCACCGAGGGGAAGACGGCCCTCTCCCTGGGAAACACCACTATCAAGAGGGGCAAGACCAAGCTCACTGTGGGCAACTCGTCTATCACCAGGGGCAAGAAGACCACTTCTCTGGGCGCCTCCACCATCGCCAGTGCCAAGACCAAGCTCACTATGGGCAATGCCTCCTTCAGCAGGGGCACCACCACCACCTCGTTTCGAAAAGCCTTTTTCGCCAAACGCAAGACCCTCTAGATGAGAGGGGACATCATTGGGTGGAGGGACTGGTGGCTAACTCAACAAAACGTAAAGACAACATACAACAACACCATCACAGGGGACACAAGGACATCACCACAGGCTATATCTAAACTGACTTCTAAAACACTGGATTATTTTGCTTTGGACCATTTTACTTTTTCGATCAAACAGGAATTTATCAAGTAAACAGGTCAGTGGTTTTAGAATTCTTAGATGTGTTCTACTCTACCCATGATTCCAGGTGAGTCTTTGAGTTATGTGTTGTGCAGAAGTCAATGTCTGTTGTACATGTTATTGTTAGACACCCTATTCAGTTGCCTAGAACAAAACTTTGAGAACATTTGGCCTGCTACATTGTTGCAATATTCTATGACAATTAGGCACTTTAGGTATTTCTGCAGTCCTGATATGTCAAGGAAATCCATAGTTAGCAAGATGGTCATCTCTGATTATCAGTAAAACCACTGTATGTGATTACATCAGAATCTAATACTGTGGTTGAATGATTAGAAATGTATCATGTATGCCTTAAATGCTAATGGATTGAGTGTCACAGTACAATATACTTGGTACGATTTGTCACTGAAAAACAACTGCCCAGCCTTAAAACAAACATCTTTTGTGCCCCCTCTCACTCCTCTTGGATCTCAGCCAAACCCACTCTCAGCTCTCTTCAAACGTCCTGTTGTTCTTTTTGTTACCTTTCCTACTGTAGTTACATTCAGTTGTGCTTAATTTACAATACAATTTAGGATCAGGGTTCTCTAATTTGTCCAAAATTATCTCAGAAGATTAGGATTGACAGCTCTCAATCACAATTGTATCTCTTCCCCACTTTGTCTGACTAACTTTCTTCCTCATTGCCCTCTCCCTCTCCAGTCTTGGCCTAACCAGCAGGATCAGCTGACACTGGATGATTCCTCCCTGGCCACGGCCATGTGAAGTGAACACTGTCTGTCTGATAGTGTGTTTCAGATTCTCTACTGGGTGTGTGCGCACCTGGAGGATCCCTCCCATAGGGGAGATGAGCTCAGCCAGGGGAGGAGATGCAAGCCCTGTGTCTATGCGCCATGCAATATCATGGGAGGAGATAGTATTAATTGACTTATTTGCTCTGACGGAGAGATTACAAACGTTATGACCAAAATAATGTGTCACATCAAGCAATATCGATAGATGGAAGGGTGTGCCTCACATCTCAGTGAAGTGAATGTGAAGGGAATGAGGAGCCAGGCAGGGTGTCTCATGGCCAGTGTATGTGCATTTGGAAGAGTAGAAAAATAGAGGTGCTGGGCTGGGAAGAACTGAAGGCATAATTCATAATAATGAACATGATGAGGGGAAGTGATATGAAGGATATAGTATGTCACAGAGACAGTAGATATGGTAATAGGAGAGGAGGTAGGTGGGGAAAGGTTCAAGTGATATCTGAACTTGTATAATAGTGTATATATACACTAATGTTAAGTGTTTGGTCCTGCTGGTAACGTTCACATTGCAATGCCAATGAACCTTGCTTATGTTTAGTAAGGCAGATGTCATTTGTGCAATAATATGCTAGAAATATGTGAAAACAAGAGGATAATTAGGCTGAAAAGAACACCAATATTACGATCCTCATTTGTTATTCTAGGATGGCAGGCTCCGAGTGCTGCTTTAATGTGCACAATGAACAATGGGACAGCAACTTCTGAGTGGATGAGAAGGGGTTTTATGAGGAAAAAAGTAGAGCAGTTGAACCCTGAGAGAGAGAGAGAGAGAGAGAGAGGGGTGAAGAGTGGGACCATTTGTGGTGCTTTGCCATTGTTTAACACAAGAAAGGACACACTCAGAGTGAAGAACCATACTGTACAGTCCCTCACAGAATCCACATTCAAGTTTCAAAGTACTTTACAATCGTTGTGAAGCTGGTTCCACTTTATATGTCCTCCTCAGGATATTGCAACAGAGACAGTAATGGCACATTCTCCCCAGCCACACCCAAAACAATTGAAGGCTTCAACATTCAAAATATGACTTGCTCTTCCTTCTCTTCTCATCCACTTTTATTTACAGGGAGCAAGGGTGCAATAGGGTAGGACCTCCAAATCTTTAACTATCTTATTTATGTTGTTTTCTTAGGTTCAACGTGTTGGCACCAACAGTGTTCATCCAGTCATGGACCTCGTCATGAGAGCTCTTAGGCCAGAATATGCAACAAAGTAATATTTCAACTGGCCTGTAACAAGATTCCCTAGTGATAGCTGTTTCTCCTGGTTTGGCCTCTTTTCAATAAGGTAAAATAGCAGCTATTGGTACAGTCCGTTTCTCTCAGATGAACCAAGTACAGATGACGCTCTGGTCCCGCCATGTTTTAAAAACATATGTAGCCCATAGCAACAGCTATACTGTTATGTAAGACTTTTCTTTTATGCTTGACATTTTATTATTATTCTGGCCGTGGTAAATACTTATAAATGAAAGCCAGCTTAAGGCATGAGTGGTATCTCCTTCAAAAGTTATTTTTTTCTCAGGACTTGAAAGGTTCATGGTGCCAAGTTCCAACGGAGATTTCTTCAGTCATTTTCAAACACACATCAAATTAGTACATGAATACATGAGACTTTTCCACTTGGAGACTACCAGCTGGACCATACTGTATATCTATGACCTCTGCTGACTTAACTATTGACCTAAGACCTTTGACCCAGGGAAGCAACAATAGTTCCCTGTGATGTTGAGACTATTTCCAGATTTCCGTCACTGTACTGTCTATTGCTGTGCATGGAAATCTCTGTCATCAAAATAAGTTCAGTCGATGAAACATGATGTAATGGGGGGGTCACTTTGACACATCAGATCACTGCATTTTAGAAGTCACTATATCTTGGCTTTGGTGTCGAAAACAGGGCCAACCCATGAGATGTGCCATCACAGAGTAGGCCTACTAGTATTACTGAGCCCTACTATATCAGTATAGCACTAAAACATCCCTGTTGATGACTTGGAGGAAGAGTTTTGAATGGG